>NC_089822.1:267811652-267865876 GCF_035046505.1 Tiliqua scincoides
CAACCGCTTCTCTGGCAGGTTTCCTGCTTCTAACATATTTGAAGAAGCTTTTATTATTCCCCTTAATGCTGCTGGCCATGCGTTCCTCATAGTTTCGCTTGGCCTCCCATATCACCTTCTTACATTTCTTCTGCCACAGTTTATGTTCGTTTTTATTCTCCTCATTAGGGCAAGACTTCTATTTATGGAAGGAAGCTTCCTTGCCCTTTACAGCCTCTCTAATTTGGCTGGTTAGCCATGTGGGCACCGTCCTGGACTTAGTGGAGCCCTTCTTCCTTTGCGGTATACACTTCCGCTGGGCCTCTGTTACTGTTGATTTGAGCAACCTCCAGGCACTCTGGAGAGATTGGACTCTTTTTACCCTCCCTTTCAACCTCCTTCTAACCAGCCTCCTCATTTGAGGGAAGTCCACTCGTCA
Organism: Tiliqua scincoides; assembly: GCF_035046505.1. Taxonomy (NCBI): domain Eukaryota; kingdom Metazoa; phylum Chordata; class Lepidosauria; order Squamata; family Scincidae; genus Tiliqua; species Tiliqua scincoides. Next base: position 267,812,071 of record NC_089822.1, read on the forward strand.
GAAGTCAAGGGTTTTTGTGAGAGATTTGCCCAGTATTCTTCCCCCGACATGCACGTCGAAACAAATTGCAGCATGATCACTGTTCCCCCATGGCTCAGAAATATTTGCAACCAGGTCCTGAGTACCGCACAATATTAAATCCAGAGTCACCTGTCCTCTGGTGGGCTCCATGACTAGCTGCTCTAAGGCAGTCATTTAGCATGTAAAAAAATCTGGTTTCCCTTTCATGACCAGAACATAAATTGATCCAGTCAATATGAGGATAATTGAAGTTCCCCATGATTACAACCCTGTCCCTCCTTGTCACCTCCCTGATCTATTTCCTCATTTCAAGGTCCCCTTCCAATTTCTGGTCTGGAGGACGATAGTACACCCCCAGTATTACATCACTCTTCAGGCCTGGTAATTTAACCCATAGAGATTCTATGGAGTCAGACCCACCTTCATTCTCTACTTTGCTGGATTCTATCCCTTCCTTAACATAAATGGCCACCCCACCTCCAACACGCCCCTCCCTGTCCCTCCTGTAGAGTTTATAGCCCAGGATTGCGGTATCCCACTGATTCTCCGCATTCCACCAGGTTTCCGTTGTGCCCACTATGTCAATGTTTTCCCTGGTCACCAGACACTCCAGTTCTCCCATCTTTGCTCGGAGACTTCGGGTATTTGCATAAAAGCATTTGTACATGGAATGCCCCAGGATGGGCTGCGTATTTGCTCCTTTATCCCTGAATCCTCTCATTGTGCCAAACTGTCTATCACATCCCATCACGCTACCATTCCCACTTCTAGCCAATCCTGCTTCCATGTGCAGGAAGGGGGGTTGCCAGGCTCTGGGGAGGTCAGTGTGGATCTCTCCCTCTTGCTGGATCTTGCCAGGTTGCTTCATCCACAAACCAAGTTCAGCCTTGCCCTACTCGTTCTCAGATATTTGCTAGTCAAAATATCAGATGTACTGAACATGAGGTTAAATTCAATGTTTCAGTATTTGAAGCCATAATAAATACATTCTGTAAAGAGAACTTCAGAGTTATACAACCAGGTTAAAAAAACACCTGAATAAATGCATTAATAGCACGGATGATAGCAATTTTCAACATTTTTCTTCTCATGGGCACACTGACCTCTTAAGTCCTTCACCTCTTGTGATGTCACTTCCTGCTTCTGGGAGACTTCTGGGTTCTGCAGCTCTGTATTTAAGAACATAAGAACATAAGAACAGCCCCACTGGATCAGGCCATAGGCCCATCTAGTCCAGCTTCCTGTATCTCACAGCGGCCCACCAAATGCCCCAGGGAGCACACCAGATAACAAGAGACCTCATCCTGGTGCTCTCCCCTACATCTGGCATTCTGACTTAACCCATTCCTAAAATCAGGAGGTTGCGCATACACATCATGGCTTGTACCCCATAATGGATTTTTCCTCCAGAAACTCGTCCAATCCCCTTTTAAAGGCGTCTAGGCTAGATGCCAGCACCACATCCTGTGGCAAGGAGTTCCACAGACCGACCACGCGCTGAGTAAAGAAATATTTTCTTTTGTCTGTCCTAACCCGCCCAACACTCAATTTTAGTGGATGTCCCCTGGTTCTGGTATTATGTGAGAGTGTAAAGAGCATCTCCCTATCCACTCTGTCCATCCCCTGCATAATTTTGTATGTCTCAATCATGTCCCCCCTCAAGCGTCTCGTTTCTAGGCTGAAGAGGCCCAAACGCCATAGCCTTTCCTCATAAGGAAGGTGCCCCAGCCCCATAATCATCTTAGTCGCTCTCTTTTGCACCTTTTCCATTTCCACTATGTCTTTTTTGAGATGCGGCGACCAGAACTGGACACAATACTCCAGGTGTGGCCTTACCATAGATTTGTACAACGGCATTATAATACTAACCGTTTTGTTCTCAATACCCTTCCTAATGATCCCAAGCATAGAATTGGCCTTCTTCACTGCTGCCGCACATCGGGTCGACACTTTCATCGACCTGTCCACCACCACCCCAAGATCTCTCTCCTGATCTGTCACAGACAGCTCAGAACCCATCAGCCTATATCTAAAGTTTTGATTTTTGCCCCAATGTGCATGACTTTACACTTACTGACATTGAAGCGCATCTGCCATTTTGCTGCCCATTCTGCCAGTCTGGAGAGATCCTTCTGGAGCTCCTCACAAGCACTTCTGGTCTTTACCACTCGGAAAAGTTTGGTGTCATCTGCAAACTTAGCCACTTCACTGCTCAATCCTGTCTCCAGGTCATTTATTTAGAGCAACTCTCCATTGTAATGAATTGTCCATTCCATCTTCCTCTGCCAGAGCCGGTAGAGGACAAGGGATACATTTTGACAAACGTCAAATCATTTGAATTGTTTGACAAACGTAAAATTGAGTGCTGGGAGAGTTAGAACAGACAAAGGAAAATATTTCTTTACTCGGCGTGTGGTTGGTCTGTGGAACTCCTTGCCGCAGGATGTGGTGATGGCATCTGGCCTGGCCGCCTTTAAAAGGGGATTGGACAAGTTTCTGGAGGAAAAATCCATTACGGATTACAAGCCATGATGTGTACATGCAACCTCCTGATTTTAGAAATGGTTATGTCAGAATGCCAGATGCAAGGGAGGGCACCAGGATGAGGTCTCTTGTTATCTGGTGTGCTCCCTGGGGCATTTGGTGGGCCGCTGTGAGATACAGGAAGCTGGACTAGATGGGCCTATGGCCTGATCCAGTGGGGCTGTTCTTATGTTCTTATGTAAATCAATTTGCAAAGAAATACAAATACAATAAATAAAGGCAAGTTCCTTCCACCCTAATTTCTCCTTTCAAGCTTTGAGCGAAAGGGCAGAGGGTGTGTTGTGGGAAAATTATTTCTGAGGAGAGATTTTTTTCAGGGTCTGGTGTCCTTTGAGGACGTGACTGTGCGCTTCACGGAGGAGGAGTGGGCTTTGCTGGATTCAGGCCAGAAGGCTCTGTACAGGGAAGTCATGCTGGAGAATTACAGGATCGTGGCCTCTCTGGGTAAGGATACCCTTTCTTTCTAAGGCACCAAAGGCATGAGCTGCTCTTTGAGCTTCTCACTGTCAGGACTGCATCATAGAAATGGAGGGGGGGGGGGTGGAATTTGTGCCCTGTTGTATCTCACTGTTGCAGAGTTGAGCTTGGAATGACTGAAGCATTTTGGGGAACAAAATCATGGAAGGGACACTCGTGGTTATCTGGTCCAAGCCCCTGCCTATAACAGGAAATCCTCCTACATCTCCAGCCTGTTGCCCGTTGAGCTTTTGCTTGGAGATCTCCAGTGAGGGAGAGTTCACCACCGCCCTCAGCCAACCCGTCCTTACCAACAAGAATTTCTTTCCTGATATCCAACCGGAATCTCCTCTCTTGCCATTTATACTCATTGGATCTAATTCTGATCTCAGAGAAAGTTGAGTAGAACTAGATCAAATGAGATCAAAAAACAGGCTATGCCTATCCATAAATAAATCAGCTGTGATAAGTACAAAATCCTGTTTGGGGACACGCCAGGCCTGCAGTTGTGTGAGCTGCTCATAACTGATAATGGCTGTTGCACCTTGTCATTCTCCTTCCTCTGCATTGTCCATTTTTAGCTCCTTAATTATTGGGCTGCCCAGGGCCAGAGCCTGCAAGGAAGGAATTTCGTGTGGTCTTCTGCTTCTCCCTGTGTGGATGTGAGTTTATCAGACTCACCTGAAGAGGTTATGGCCACTCAGCTCCTGTGCCTGATGTCATCAGTGACATGCTGGACTCTGATTGGCCTGTTTCACTGGGGGCATGATATTCCTGGCACATTTCCCTGGTAATCTGCTCTATCTGAGCAGGCTGTGTCGAGGGACTCGTGGGCGGTTTTATGTTTGGAAACAAGTAGTGCCAGGATTCTAGATTATTTTTATCTGCTCCTGATTCCTGAGGAGCCATGTGTGTTTGCCAGTTCACCACCAGTATCATCACCATAAGCGGTTTTTTCCCAGCTCTACCCAGAGATGCCAGGCTTGAACTCGGGCTTCTGCTTGCAGAGCAGGGGCTCCCCCCCCTGAGCTGCATCTCCATCTCTGTAACTTCCCCGTAACTCTGGAAGACTGTAGTGCTTTGGGGAGATCTCTCCTCAGGGTATTAAAAGGCAGGAGACCCTCACAGCCTTTCACTGCTTCCCTAAAGTCCTGTCTCTTTACAAGGAAGGTAGTAGCTTAGAATGGCAATTTTCTTCTTCTCGTGGCACATAGACTTCTACGGCAAATCGGCTCAAAATCGCTTGGCTTAGAAAAAGAGGAGGTGGGGAGGGGAGACTGGCCTTCTGGATGAGGTTTCCCTCCCATCTGCTGAGAGCTGGACGAAAGGAACAAAGTTGGTTTTGCTCCACAGCTCATTCAATCTTCTTAGTTGGCAACCTTCAGTCTCGAAAGACTCTGAATGTTGGTTCTGGCACAGCGTCTAGTGTGGCTGAAAAGGCCGATTCGGGAGTGACAGTCCCTTTCATTCAATCTAGGTTGCATGAATAATGAGCTGATATCTACACAGCAGGGATGGGTGGTTTGTGGAGACGAAGGTGAGGCAGAGCCTCCCCACTGCATGGGTGGCGGGTGCTTGGGTGCCTCCCGCGGCGGCGGCGGTTTTCGAAGGACTCCGGTGCGGTGCCTCCCCACCCACCGCATGTCCTTGCCACACACATTAGACTTGAATCCTTGGGGTCCACTAACTTTTTGCCTGCTTGGCTTTTTTTTTTTTTGTGAGAGGCAATTCTAGAATCAGGTTGCTGTTCTGTAGTTGGGAGGACCTCATCTCTTTGTTTCCTTCACAGAGGAATTTCCCAAACCTGACTTCATTGCCCAGCTGGAAGAAGAGGAAGGTCAATTTATCCAGGATCACAAGGAAACAGACAGATCAGCAGGTAGATGGTTTAACTCCCAGCATCTCCCTGTCCTTAGAACTCCCTGTCTTCGGAGCTTAGTTGGGGTGTTGAGCCTTAATTGGTCCCACTCCTGTGATAGAGATAATTTTTTTCTGAGCTTTTTCCTTGTTTTGATCACATAAGAATATAAGAAAAGCCCTGCTGGATCAGGCCATCCGGTCCAGCTTCCTGCATCTCACAGTAGCCCACCAGATGCCTCAAGGAGCACACAAGACAACCAGAAACCTGCATCCTGGTGCCACTCCCTTGTATCTGGCCTTCTGAGGCAGCCTGCTTCTAAAGACAGGAGACTGCACATACCCGTCATGCCTTGTAACCAGGGAGGGTCAATATCTCCAGCACTGTCCAATCCCCTTTCAAAAACATCTAGGCCTTCAGGTGACGTCACCACATCCTGTGGCAAGGAGTTCCACCGATTAATTGTGCACTGGGTAGCAAAATACTTCCTTTTCAGCCCAATTCTATGGGCCTTTTGCTTCAGCGGAACGAACATTCTGCTGTCACAAAAGACCCAGTGGTGGCGTCTTCAGACCCAGGCTGAAATGGCATATTAAGTGCATTAAGATCGTTTTAGTGTATTAATTTTATTCTATAATAAAGGTTAAAAAATGCTTCCAGTCACCTGAAGCTGCAATGCTCCCAGTAAGTTGGTTGCAGGGTCATGTCATAGGTGAGGAGGGGGAGGGCAGGGGCAGTTTGGGGGCAGATTGGGGGAGGGAGGAGGTGGGTCCTGGCATCAGCAGCTTGCCTCAGGATCCTGTCCCCCTTTCCCCAACTAGTTCTCCCTGCCTTTTGCCTCCCTCGACTTATGCCAGCTCTACAGCCTCCTCAGGCCTCCTGATTGTCGCCTGCACCATAGCTTGCAGCACATGGCTCTGTGTGCAGAGACTGGTTAGCAACTGAGGTGTGCACACCTAGCACCCAGGCCGTGCCTGCTCACACAGACACAATGTCAAACTCATCCTGGCAACCAACCAAGCGACAAGTTTGGATCACTGGGTAGTACAGCAATCGGCGCCTGCGGGCACAACCTGGCAATGCCCCTGCTGTTCTCCGAAATGTTCCTTCAAGCACACCTGTGTACGGACAGGTTGTCACAAAGGGACAAGGCGGCCCATCCATCTGCACAAGCAAGGCAGCCTGCCGGCAGTTCACGGCAGCCACACCTGGCAGCTTACACCCAGGCCGGTGCCAGTGCCTGGGTACAGTTCAGCTCACAGCCACGCTATGTGAAGCATGCATTGCCACCTCTGTGCCGTGGTGAGGACGCACATGGGATTCCCTGCAGGGGATGCAGGGGAGGGGAGAGAGGCAAGGCAAATCATGGTAGGTGCTTATCTGCTGGCCTCCTGGCCATGGGCCAGTGGGCACAGGTATCAGGCGCCAACCTCCTTGGAAGAACATTGTCACAGATGGCCCTACTCACAGCCACCAGCCTGTTCCACACCCTCAAGGGCCACCCAGTCACAATGGATGAGCATTGGTTGTTCTTCGCCAGTAGCTAGTTTTGTTTGCGGAGCGGAACAAGGGCCTACTCCTGCCACACCATGGCCACAAAAAGTCCGTCCTGCTTCTCCATGATGCAGTCCAGGCCCTGCTCCCCCTGGCCAGCATCTACAGCCTTCTATAGTTGCCCACTCTGGGTAGAGGCAGCCTGTGCAGGTGGCCTGGGGAAGGCAGAGACTGCCTCTGCTTCCTCCAAAGACGGCTCCACTAGCGTGCCTGTGAGATACTGTGAAGATTTTGCTGGAGAAGGATCCAGAGCTGCTCCCCACAGTGGCCACCCACAGACTCTGCATGCACCCGCCGGTGACAACCCAGCTTTTTTTAGCATGTCCTGATAGAGACGGATGTGGAAGGACTCTTGCCTGGTATGCTGTGGGGTTACAGTCCACACTGGTGGCCAAGACCATCCTCCAGTCCCTTCTGAAGTTGGACTCAAGGGGTCCATAAGCCTCTTGTGGCATGTCTCTCCCGAAGGCACATGCCAGCTGAGAGTGCTAATGGTCTCCCAGATAGTATTAAAACAGGCCATGCACCGCCTAATGTAGTGTATTCTGTGCCCCCAGCCACGTGCAAGCATGGGGCCCTCAGCAGCCCACTGGCAGAGCTCAGACAGCTTGGTTTTGTGACCTGTTACGGCAGAGGTTAAAACTGCATGTAGCATGTACCGTATTTTTCGCTCTTTTTCCCCCCAAAAAAGTGGGGGGAGAAGTGTGTGCATCTTATGGAGCGAATACTGCAAAGCTGCAAAGCTGCAGGCGTTCTCAGGGCAGCAGAGCCTCCTTGGCAGGTGCTTCTGCCCCTGACCCAGGTCCTGCCTGCCTGCTCAATGGTAATGCAAATGCAAATGCAATGGTAATGCATATGCAGGCGCTCAATGGTAATGCAAATGTAATGCTTAGTGACAATGCACTTGCAGAAAAATACTACAGTACCTCATTCTACCAGTGGAAGGATGATAAAGCAGAAGAGGCTAGCATATAAAATTCCTTTTAAACTAGAGGTAGTAAAATATGCTAATGAGCATGGAAACAGAGCATCGGAGAGACATATTTTATTACACTATTTGGTTCAGAATACTTTTTTTCCTGTTTTCCTCCTCTAAAAACTAGGTGCGTCTTATGGTCAGGTGCGTCTTATAGAGCGAAAAATACGGTAGATGCATTTATTTAATATTGCAGACTGTTGATATAGCTGGGTTTTGTGGGGGAAGGGGGGAGTAACTGGTAAATTTATAGGCATCACATTTATGAATGTTTCTTTCTTTTTATTGCACAAAATGAAATAAAGTTAAACACACACACACACACACAAGGCAGAGTTTCCCAAAGTGTGCAGTGTGGCACCACACGGCCTCTTCTTCCCAGCTCACCAGGCTGACACCACACGAAATCTCACACTATCAGCATGAGATATTGCTAGACTAGTGTGGAGATCCCATGCAATGTTGGCGCGGTGAGCTGGGGAGAAGAGGCCAGGTGGCACCCCTGTGAGTGCAAAGGGTGCCACAGCCCCAGTGAGTCTTAGGAACCACTACAGTAGGGGCACAAGAGAGATGGGCCTCCTCTCCCTCGGGAGCAGAGGTGAGGGATCAAGGAAGAGCCTACCTGGGGGGGAGGTGCCATGACCAATCCTGGGAGCAGCCATCATAGTGTCCACATCAGAGCCAGACACCCAAAGAGCCTCAGCAGCAAATAAAGCCCATTGGAAAGCTGACATGGAAAGGGTGTTCCCCTTGGGTTATTCAGGTGGAGTACTAGAGGTGCATTGCCATGCTAACTGCCCCACATAAGGACCCTCAGCCTGGAGGACATGGCTTAGTGGAGGAGGAGGAAGGGCACTTGGAGGCAGCACCAGGTCTTGCAATGGGTCTGGAACAGGGCAGGAGGCAGTCAGAACCAGGTGGGGGGGATGGGAGCCATGGGCCATTGCAGCACCTTGGCACACGGGCGCAAGGAGCACTGGAGAACTGATCGGGGCATGCCATCCCATCCCACAGGTTATGGGGCCTATCAAGCTGGAGACGCCATCTACCTGGGGTGCCCCCTCCCTCCTCTGCCATGCCAGGATCTCCTGCACGTGCCCCTCTTGCTCACCTACCTGGCGGCACAGCAGGAGTGGCATGCCAAGTACCATCCCAGGAGGACCCAGCCCCGCATCCACGAGGCCCCCCTCACTGACGTGGCCTGCATCCAGGCGTACCGGCTGGACCGGGGGGCTGTGGAGGAGCTTTGCCAGCTCCTGGGCCCCAGGCTGCAGTCCCGCGTGCCGACCCGGAGGAACATCCCTGTCCTCCAGAAGATCCTCATTGCCCTCCGCTACCTGGGGACAGGAAGCTTCCAGGGGGACGTTGCTCGCCAGCATGGCACTGCCCAGTCCTCTGCCAGCCGGTGTGCCGATGCCTTCTTGGACGCCATGCTCCTGCACCTGCCTGACTTCATCACCTTCCCCGCCGCTGAGGTACAGCTGTGTCGCCTGCGGGAGGAGTTCTACGCCATCGCTGGTTTCCCGAATGTCATCTCTGCCATCGACACGACACTTGTGGGTATAGCCGCGCCAAACAATACAACCGGGACGAACCGCAGCAGGCAGCACCAGCAGACTCTGAACGTCCAGGCAACCTGCGATGCACAAGGACTCTTCACCAGTGTCACTGCCAAGTTCCCCGGCAGTGTCCACGACGCCCAGATCTTTGACGCCTCCACTCTCAAGACTACCCTGGAATCATGGCCAGAGGGGAACGGCTGGCTCCTAGGTAGGGAGCAGGCCTGGGGCGGTGGGGGGGGGGGTCATGCAGGCACATGGTTGACAACTGGCTGCCTCCATCTTCCAGGCGACCGTGGCTACCCCCTGCGGCCCTACCTCCTGACGCCGTATGCGGTGGAGTCCTCGGGGCCCGTGGCAAGGTACAACACGGCACACCGGCAGACGCGCATGGTGGTGGAGCGGGCTTTCAGGTTGCTGAAGATGCGCTTCCAGTGCCTGCAGCTGTCCGGGGCCCGCCTGGTGAGGACGCCGGAGAAAGCGGCCAAGGTGTTTGTCGTGTGCGCCATGCTTCACAACATGGCCCTGCGGAGGAACACGCCGCTCCTGGGAGACGAGGAGGGGGGCCCAGGAGACTTGGACATCCCACCCACCGAGGATGAGCCAGCCCAGGAACCCGGGCAGGACCCCAGGGGCGTCGCCATCCGAGAGTGCATCACGGCCGAGTACTTTGGCCGGTGAGAGAGGGTGAGTGCGCGGTGGGCCTGGGACTGGCTGGTGGCTTCAAGGTGCTGGGACAGGGACTGACCCTCCCCATCCCTCCCACAGGGCCCGTGGAGAACCCCACGAGGGGAGGGGCCACCCACCCACCCATGACAGTCCTCAGGAGGGCCCCAGACTGGCCTTTGAAAGACCCCAGGAGGACCCAAGAAGACCAGGACACTGTTCAGAAGCTGCACATCGTCTTACTGGGCTCCCGCTGGCTCTGTGACGCAACAGCTTGCTTTTTGAGTGAGACACTTTTAAAAACATGTTTTGATGAAACCCACAGCAATTAAAGTTTTGCTCAGTTTTCTCAAATTATTTAAATTTATTTTTTTTTACATCTCAACTATTTATAAAATGGTGCTTTTCCCGTTCACATCTGTGTATGAAATGGTTGTCGCGCATTAAAACTTGCATGTTTTTGTTTCATATAAGCAATAGTCTGTATGAACAGTTTTGGTTTGAAGCCCCACACAGGCAACAACACCCATGCCTGAGCAGGCCACAAATGGGGCTGGGCCCCCCCCACACACACACACCCCAGGGAGCTGCAGAGGTGAAGTCAGTGGGTGCTCACAACTGCACTGTAGCTGGTAGCGCTGCTGCTGGGGGGCCTTGCTGGGCTGCCACGGGCACTGCCGCTGAAGTGGGCATCCCCTTTAGGGACATCCACTAACACTTGAGTGTTGGGAGAGTTCCTTTAGCGAGTAGCCTGCACACTAGAAGGAGGGGAACAAGCATTCACAGGAAGCAGTTTCCTCCCTCGAGCTGCTCGCCTGCTTGACGTGTCCTGCTATAGCTGCCATAAAAGGAAGAATCTGGCTGGCTCGGAAAGCAATCAAAACGAAGATGGTGGGCGCAGGGTGCGTGGACAGGTAGTACCCATTTTCCTTTTCCCCACGGGATTCTCTCTTACCCACATGGGGTCCTGGAACGGAACCCCATGGATATGGGGCCACTTGTTTTTCTTTACCTAGGATGTGATTGGTCTGTGGAACTCCTTGCCATAGGATGTGGTGGCGGTGTTCAACCTGGATGCCTTTTAAAGGGGATTGGACAGCTTTATGGGGGGAAATTTCATCACAGGCTACGTCAAGATAGGTATGTGCCAGCTTCTGGTTTTCTCAGGCATGCCGGGTGCAGGGAGTGGCAACAGGATACGGGCATCATGTTGTCTTGTGTGCTCCCTCAGGCAGCTGGTGGGATGCAGGAAGCTGGACTAGATGGGCCCTTGGCCTGATCCAGAGGAGCTCCTCTCCTGCAGCTGCTCCCTCCAGCTCTTCCTCCTCTGGCTTGCCTTCAAGTGGGGGGGGGCACTCTGCCTCCTGCTCCCGGACTGCAGAGGAAGCTCCCCTTTCACCGTCTCCAGTAGCTGTTGCCGTTGCTGTTGAAGAAAGAGAGGGATGTCCTTAGTGCTGTCCTGCCCAAATGCCCACCCAGGCTCCTAGCCAATTGATGCCCTGCTAGGCCAAGCCGGCCACTGCCAGCTCTAGAGCATTTGCCCCTCCCCTGCAAGGCAGCTCGCCCATAAGATAGTGGTCCCTAAAGATGGGCTGCCCTGCCCACTCCCAGAGCTGCAGGGTATATCGGCTAGGGGGCCTGCGGCTTGTGCACCTGTGGAAGGCCTTCTTCTTGTGGACAGTTACCCTCACAGCCTTCCATTGGCTACACAGCTGCCTTACAGAGCACCCATGGCCGTGGAGCCCCAGGGCCCAGCCTACAGCCTGCCAAGTAGCCAGGATCAGGGCAGTAATGCTGTGTATCATGGTGGACAAATAAGGGCTCAGGCCCACTGCCTAGAAGTGCCCCCGTGGCCTCTGGTGCCCACTGCTGCTTCAGTGCAGCTTCCTCGGCCATTTTGCAGAGGGGTGCAAGAAGCCTTATGAGATTTTGTTGCACTCCTGGGAGGCGTACGCACTCTGGATGTCCTCACAACATCTGGGCTGCATTAGGCACCCTCTTTCCAGCCTGTTGACATGATGGGAACATGGCAGGATCATAAGAACATCAGAAGAGCCCTGCTGGATCAGGCCAAAGGCCCATCTAGTCCGGCTTCCTGTATCTCACAGCGGCCCACCAAATGCTTCAGGGAGCACACAAGACACAGCCTTTGTCCTGGTGCCCTCCCCTGCATCTGGCAATCAGAGGCAGCCTACCTCTAAAACCAGGAGCTTGCACAGACCTACCAGGACTTGTAACCCATGATGACTTGTAACCCATGATCATTTCCCTCCCATTTTCCCACCCAGCACCCTGGCCAAGGCTAACAGCAGCTGCCTGGCATGTGGGGCAGCCCATCCAAGGCCGCTTGGTGGGAGAGAGAAGACACCGCAGGTGTAGCAAGGCATAGGCTACACCATCTGTCTCGGGGGCCTCACACCATGTGTGCTGCCTGTGTGACAGCAGCCTGCAGGGAGCAAGGGCAGAGAGAAACAAGGCACTGATGAGCAGTGTGTGGGTGACATCTGCTCCCTGGCTGGAGTTGCCTTCTGTTTTTGAAAGGGAGGGTTCTGCCACATTGGTGTGCATAAAGTGGCGCTATGGGGGGGAATGAGCGCAGAGAGAGGAGTCTTTAATTTTTTCCTGGGGGGCTGCAGTGGCCCCATGCAGTGGACCCCTGTGCAGAGCCCCCAGCATTGCTTCTGTAAGGCAAAGGTGTGTGGATTAGCTGTGTGGAGCGGCTGGGACAGATAGCCTGAGAAGAGAGTTCCGAGAGAAGTGTCCGTGTTTGCTTCCCTTCACCAAAGTCCCCCCTAGGCTGTGCACTCTGTGATCTGAGGGTGGGTGCCAGAGCAGGGCTTCTGAAGGGGGTGGGGTGCAGTGATTGGTTCTTAGAGGTATTCTGTGTCCTATGCTCCATGGTGTGGGTGGGGTGTTGTGATTTTGTGTGTGTTTGTGTGTGTTTTTGACATGCGCATGCTTCCCAATGGGACTTTTCTAATCTACACCAGGTCCTTTGCTAGCTTAGTGATTTTTGGACAAAGGGGGTGTGTCCATCCATCCTGCAGGAATTAGTGCTGCGGGCCTGTTCCACTCTTCCCCCAACATGCCCACAGGTGAAATGGACAAAGAGCCACCTGCCCAGACTTGCTGCTGTGTGTAGGGACTCTGCGAGCCTGGCCTGGCGGCTCTGCCTCCTAAACCAAGCTCTTCTGTGCAAGCCAAGTGATTTTGGGTGGTGGGCTGGATCCCCTTCAGTCCCCTTCTCTTTCTGAGGCCTTCTTCTCTCAGACCCTCTCCTCTCCCCCAATAATGTCTGGAAACTTTGCAGAGACTGCTGTGACCGCTCGCCCAGGGGACTTCCTGCTCCAGATTGTCCTGGCCACTCATGCAATGCTTTCTGCGTATTTGGATCAGCTTGGAGCAATTCTTGCTGCTGCGATTGTCACGGTGGAGGGTGACGGTGCAGAACAGGAGGCTGCTGCAGCATTCGCTGCCCTGTCCAGCCTCCAGGCCTGCAATCTTGCCACGCAACAGTGTGTTGATGCTCACCTTGCTCGTCAGCTGAAGGTGGTGTTGGTGATGAGGGCCATCGCCGAGGCAGAAGGCCAGAACGCTCGCTACGCAGACCAGCTGATGAGCTCCTTCCCAAGAACTGTTTGGGTCCTGCCTCGGAACACCCTTTGGTGGGAAACAGAGGTGCTTGAGGGCTGGGATGACAACCAGTGGAGAGGCTCTTACCGCATGTGCCGACTCACCTTCATGGAAATTGTGGACAAGGTCAGGATGCGACTTACCCGGGAGTCCACCCCCATGCGGGAGCCCATCACCCCTGAAAAGAGAGTGGCCATGGCCATTTTTAGACTGGCATCGGATGCAAACTGTAGGACACTCTCAGCGCTTTATGCGGTTGGCATGTCCACGGCCTCAGCTGTCTTTGCAGAGGTTTGTGAGGCAATTGCAGATACCATGTTGGGGTCGGTCATTGGCCTCAGGGATACTCAGTTGGTCATTGAGGGGTTCCGTGCCAAAGGGTTTGTGAACTGTGTTGGTGCCCTGGATGGAAACCACATCCCCATCCTGTGCCCAAGCAATGGGGCTGATAGTTACCTGAATCGCCAGTGGTACCACTCGATTGTGCTTCAGGCGGTGGTGGACTCCCGGGCAATGTTCCTGGACGTTTTCGTGGGGGCACCTGGCAGGTGCCACGATGCCAGAATTCTGCGGATGTCCCCTCTGTTCAAGAGGATGGAGGAGGGCACTTGGGCGCCCAACGTGACAGAGGAGATCAATGGGGTTACTGTCCCGCCTGTGATCATAGGGGATGCTGCCTACCCACTGCGACCTTGGCTTATGACCCCCTATCCATCATCCCCCGTCCTGGAGTGGCAGCGCTTCAACCACATCCTCAGGAGGTGCAGGAAGTCAGTGAACAGAGCTTTTGGACAGCTGAAGGGACGGTGGCGGATTCTCCTGAAACGGGTGGACTGCCACAGGCGGCTGGTCCCAGCGGTGGTGACGACCTGCTGCATCCTGCACAATTTCTGCCTGTCTCGAGGTGAGGCCCTGCTGGACCAGGAGCCATCCATGGCGGAGAGGAATGACGACACCTGCTGCCTGCCCCTCAGAGTCTGCTCAAGAGACAGGGCGCAGGAGGAGGCTGCCAAAAAGATCAGGGACGCTCTCTGCAGCTACTTTAGCAGTGGGGGGGAGGGCAGAGTAGTCATTGGTTCAAATAAAGAGATGGGGGTTTCCCATACAGACAAGGGCTTTTTTAATGAGAGAGTGTAGTGCCATGTGAGCTGCTAATAAACAGTCTTCAGTGGTGTGATTTCAATGGATGGGAGGAATTTTAGGACAGGGTGATATTTAATTACTTGACTTTGTAAAATATCTGACGAACTTTTTTTGTTGAAAAAGAGCATATCATCATCATCATCATTAAAGTGTAGGCAGATTCACAGAAGGGTGTCCTGGAGTCCCTCAGTGATGTGACTTCCTAGTGCTTCTTCCCCAACCCTGGCCTTTGGATGTTCACGCCTGCTCCATCCCAGCTGCCTGTCTCTCCATGAAGCTCTATGCCCTCAGCAGCGCCAACCAGCACCCTTCTCTCCTGGGACCTTTCCCACAACAGTGCCTCAAGCCTGCTGGTCATATTGCCAAGTGCAATCCAAGTCCAGGTGCCACTCCCCAAAGTCTCAGAGGAGGCTGATGAATGGTGGAGGTGATTGAAGGTCTTGGCAAGCTCCTCACTTGCTTCCCAGTTTGCATGCAGGAGGTTCTGGGAAAATTCAAGGTGCTGCTGCTTCTTCCTACCTCAGATACTCTCTGCCCTGGTCCTTGGACAGTTCCATGCTTGACTTCTGTGAAGGAGAACACAGCCTTGGACTAGTGCAGTGCCTGTCCAGTCCTTGTCAGCATCAATGTCAAGCGCAGGAAGGGTATCCCCCTCCCCCCACTCCACTTTCCAAAGCATTTGTTTTAAATCATAGAGTTGGAAGAGACCCACAAGGTCACCTAGTTCACCCCCCTGCCTGTAGCGGGAAATGGCAGTCAGGGCCTGATCCTTGCTAGGCATCCCTCCTGCTGCTTCTGCTAACTCTCCTCCACTGTCTAGTGTGGGTTGTGACCCAATAATTGTCTGAGCCTTAACGTGAAGGGTCCCTCTTGCTCTCCCCATTCCCACCAACCTGCTGCTCCCTCACTTTCCAGAGTACTCTCCTCAGGGGAGAGGAGCAATCACCTGGTTCTGCCAACATCTGTTGCAATGGTTCAGAAAGCAGCAGGCAGTCTGCCTCCACCAAGGCTTGGGAGGAGTCATCAGTGGTGAAGGCCCTGGCTGTGGAGAGAACAAATCATAAGAGGGAACCAGATTCAGCCCCACTTCTTCCCTTCTCCCTTCATGCAGCAGCACTTCTGCCACGCGCAGCGTGGCCAGACACAGTGGAGGACAGTCTGCCTGCACCTTTAACCACTGTCTAGAAGAGGGCAGGTGCAGCTTTTCAAACCCTTCCATGTTGAGCTGCACCTCAACTCGGAAGTAAGTTCCACTGTGTCCAATGGGCCTTACTCTCAGGTAAGAGTCCCCTTCACTCCCTTTGGGGACCTGAATGAGACACACAGAGGGGAGCCTCAGAGCCAGGCCCAGCCCTGTGCGTGTCTACTCGGGAGTAAGTTCCACTGTGTCCAATGGGCCTTACTCTCAGGTAAGAGTCCCCTTCACTCCCTTTGGAGACCTGAATGAGACACAGAGGGGAGCCTCAGAGCCAGGCGCAGCCCTGTGTGTGTCTACTCGGGAGTAAGTTCCACTGTGTCCAATGGGCCTTACTCTCAGGTAAGAGTCCCCTTCACTCCCTTTGGGGACCTGAATGAGACACACAGAGGGGAGCCTCAGAGCCAGGCCCAGCCCTGTGCGTGTCTACTCGGGAGTAAGTTCCACTGTGTCCAATGGGCCTTACTCTCAGGTAAGAGTCCCCTTCACTCCCTTTGGAGACCTGAATGAGACACAGAGGGGAGCCTCAGAGCCAGGCGCAGCCCTGTGTGTGTCTACTCGGGAGTAAGTTCCACTGTGTCCAATGGGCCTTACTCTCAGGTAAGAGTCCCCTTCACTCCCTTTGGGGACCTGAATGAGACACACAGAGGGGAGCCTCAGAGCCAGGCCCAGCCCTGTGCGTGTCTACTCGGGAGTAAGTTCCACTGTGTCCAATGGGCCTTACTCTCAGGTAAGAGTCCCCTTCACTCCCTTTGGAGACCTGAATGAGACACAGAGGGGAGCCTCAGAGCCAGGCGCAGCCCTGTGTGTGTCTACTCGGGAGTAAGTTCCACTGTGTCCAATGGGCCTTACTCTCAGGTAAGAGTCCCCTTCACTCCCTTTGGGGACCTGAATGAGACACACAGAGGGGAGCCCCAGAGCCAGGCGCAGCCCTGTGTGTGTCTACTCGGGAGTAAGTTCCGCTGTGTCCAATGGGCCTTACTCTCAGGTAAGAGTCCCCTTCACTCCCTTTGGGGACCTGAATGAGACACAGAGGGAAGTCCCAGAGCCAGGCACAGCCCTGTGTGTCTACTCGGGAATAAGCTCCATTGTGTCCAATGGGCCTTACTCCCAGGTAAGTGTGCAAACTGCAGCCCAAGCGACACAGAGGAGCCCCGGAGCCACACCACCAGAGGGAGGGGCGGGGCTGCGCCTGTGACGTAACCCTCGCTCCGCCTAGAGCCAGCGCCTGCGCACCTCCTGCCTCGACCATAGAGAGGAGGGGCAGAGAGGCTCTTGTCCCGGCCACTTCCGGTTCTCCGTCAAAAGTCGGCAACGCTGTGACTGCAACGGAGTTTTGGGGCTAGAGCGGCCTCCATGGGCAAATGGTTGCCAGGGCTGCGGTTGCTAGGCGACGCTGTGCTGTGGGTGGGGACAGGTCTAAGCTCTCCATCCAGACTCCCAAGAGCCCCCAGTCTGATGGCTGCCTGCTCCAGAGGCGCAGGAGGGGGGGAAACCAGGGAGGGGCGGTGGGTGGGGAGGCAGGTGAGGCAGAGCCTCCCCACCAGAGTCCTTTGAAAAGCATCGCCACTGTGGGAGGCACCCAAGCACCCACCAGCTCTGCCTGCCTGCTTCTCTGAGCATGGGTGGGGGGTGCTTGTTTGGAGGCTGGCAGTGTGGGGGTGGGGCGGACGTGCAGTGGGTGGGGAGGCAGGTGAGGCAGAGCCTCCCCTGGGCAGTGGGTGGGGAGGCAGAGCCTCCCCACTGGAGACCTTCGAAAGCACCGCTGCTGTGGGAGGCATGGGGTGAGGAGGCGGGGGGGCAGAGCCTCCCCACTGGAGACCGAAAAGCGCCGCTGCCATGGGAGGCACCCAAGCACCCACCACCCACACGCGACACACATGCTTCCCTAGCGATGTGCATGGGTGGTGGGTGCCTCCCATGGTGGTGGCGCTTTTCAAAGGACTCCAGTGGGGAGGCTCTGCCTCCCCACCCACCACCTCCCTGGGGGAGACCTACTACTTGTATTGCTCTCAGAGCCCAGCTGGCTTGCTGCCTCAGAGCAGAGCCCTGGAACAGCCCGTGCTGGGGGCACAAAATGGGAGGGCACAACCCACTCAGGGTTCTGAGAACGGGCACCCAGTTGCTCCATGCCAGTTCCTGTTCCTTGAAGGTGCGCTTGATGTGTGTGTTCATTTACAAGCCAATTTTTCAGGCTGCAGCAGCCAATCACACTTGGAGGTTTTCAGCTTCAAAAGGCAAAGCAAAAGGGTCTGTCCTTGTTCTCTTTGCAGCTCCTGCGCTTTGTTCCAGGCTGGTACAGCAACATGGTGGCAAGAGAGCTTGAAGAAGGGAGTTTACTGCAGGGGGGAGGGGCAGGAAAGTCTGCTGGAACCCCTTTTAAACCCCTTATCCTCTTTCTGCAAGTTGCTTCTGCTTATTTTTATTAGATGTAGTTCCTTCTCTCAATAAGCTATACAAATAGGAATGGCAATCTGAGGAGAGAGTTGCTGGATGGAATCTATCTATCTGGATGGATCTTGGGGTGGTGGTGGACAGGTCGATGAAAGTGTCGACCCAATGTACGGCGGCAGTGAAGAAGGCCAATTCTATGCTTGGGATCATTAGGAAGGGTATTGAGAACAAAACGGCTAGTATTATAATGCCGTTGTACAAATCGATGGTAAGGCCACACCTGGAGTATTGTGTCCAGTTCTGGTCGCCGCATCTCAAAAAAGACATAGTGGAAATGGAAAAGGTGCAAAAGAGAGCGACTAAGATGATTACGGGGCTGGGGCACCTTCCTTATGAGGAAAGGCTACGGCGTTTGGGCCTCTTCAGCCTAGAAAAGAGACGCTTGAGGGGGGACATGATTGAGACATACAAAATTATGCAGGGAATGGACAGAGTGGATAGGGAGATGCTCTTTACACTCTTACATAACACCAGAACCAGGGGACATCCACTAAAATTGAGTGTTGGGCGGGTTAGGACAGACAAAAGAAAATATTTCTTTACTCAGCGTGTGGTCAGTCTGTGGAACTCCTTGCCACAGGATGTGGTGCTGGCGTCTAGCCTAGACGCCTTTAAAAGGGGATTGGACAAGTTTCTGGAGGAAAAATCCATTATGGGGTACAAGCCATGATGTGTATGCGCAACCTCCTGATTTTAGAAATGGGTTAAGTCAGAATGCCAGATGTAGGGGAGGGCACCAGGACGAGGTCTCTTGTTATCTGGTGTGCTCCCTGGGGCATTTGGTGGGCCGCTGTGAGATACAGGAAGCTGGACTAGATGGGCCTATGGCCTGATCCAGTGGGGCTGTTCTTATGTTCTTATCCTAGACCGCTGGCAAAGCAGGGAAAAGAAGCTGAGCCCAGCCACAAGGCTCACAACTAGTGGCCATAGTGCCGATACACTTGCACGTTCTTCTGCTTCATTTGTCTGCTTCCCTTTGAGATCATGGCTGGATTTGGCAGTGGCCATCCCTGCCCTTTTCTTCAGAGTGAGGAGGAGGACTACTAACTAAAGCTGCATCCTTCCTCCGGAGCTGTATCTACAGTGCCCTCTCACCTACACACACAATAACCAGCAGCCCTGCAACCAAAATGTTCAGACAACTTTCCCCCCAAGATGCACTGGCTCCCTGGGGAGCCACAGAAACCACCCAGGGGAGCCATGGAACCCTCATGAAAGACCCACCACCTTATACAATGCATTGGATTGTGGCCCTAATGGCCCAGTAGGTCAAAGGAGTCACTAGTCAAAAAAGTTTGGGAACCACTCTGGTAAAGTCTTATATGCCAGCACATTCACAGGATGTTTTATTAGCTGTTTTATTATTTTTGTCACATTTTTATATCACCCTTGATGGAAAGATTTTTGGATTCTTATCACTGAGTCAATGCCAAACAGATACAGAGCTTTTAGAAGCATTTTGAGGCTGTATTTACAGCTATTTACAGATTAATTGGATTCAGGTTGGATACAGAAGTTTACCCCCTGGTTCTTTCTTAGTTTCTCAGAGAGCCACACCCAGACAATCATATTAATACCTTGAAACAAACAAGACAAACCATTTGACCCTGTGACCACTCCCATCTCCTTATTGGGCATATATGACAGTTTGATGCATGGTCTCAGCTCTAACTAGGATATGCCCTTTAATGAAATGTTCTTGGCCCACAACTTTGGTTACACAAGACCCTGGAATTTTCCTTTTGGGAAAGCTATGACGTGCATGTTCTCTTGTGCAGGTCAACTTGACATAACGGCTACCCTGTTTTTAAGAGAAACACCAGTCCTTTTCTCGGCTCCTATTTCCAGTTATTTTCCTCATCTAAAGAGAAGTTAGGTTAACCCTCTAAAATCTCTATCACCCTTCCTTGAAGGAGCTCAGGATGCTACATGGTTCCACCCCACTTTCAGTCCTCACAACAAGCCTGTGAGGTAGGTTATGCTGAGAGATGGCAACTGGCCCAAGATTACCCAGGAAGCTGTGTAGCTGAGCAGGGATTTGAATCTGGTTCTGGATCTTCCACATCTATGGGTTGGCAAGGGCATACACAGTTACTCAGTGCCAGAGATGGGGCCCTGCTCTAGAGAAGAGTCCGGGTTCAATCCCTGGCAGGAACTTCAGAGAATTAGTGCCAAACTTAGATGGACCAAAGATCTTATGCTTAACAAGGCAGCTTTCTCTGTCCCCCAGTCATTTGAGCAGAGAGGTGAGCCAGCTGGAAGTCAGGTAGTGTGCCCTTGCAGAGGGATAATCCAGCAGCCTGCATCTGTGATGAGTTGCCTTATCTGAAAGAGCGCTGCAGATCTTGGAAACTTTATTAGCACATCTGACATCAAGACCAAGAGGAAAAGCTGCAAGCTTCCCCTAGAATAGTGGAACAGAACTTCCCCTATTGTTATATTGGAAAGCTGTCAAGGGAAGGGGTTGCATGGCAAAATGGGATGGGGGGGGAAAGAATTCAAATGAAGTATTGCTTGCAAAAAAATCAACTCATAATTGTGGAATATGGAGGACATACAAGAAGCCTGCAGCAGGCTGGGTTTTCTTGAAGCACAGGCTTTTCAGTCTCCACAGCAGGTGACATTTCTTGCTTCTGTAACTCTGAAGAAAAAAATTTGGGATTTTTTTTAAAGCCAAACACCTGTCCATCTGCTTGAAGATTTGCTGCCCCTTTTTCTGATTTAACCTAACCCACTGCTCTCTTTGTTAGATACAGCAGATCAGTGTGGCTCTTTTCCTGGTGTGCAGTTATACATCTCTTCAGCAGCAGTTCTTCTCAGGAGACACAGGATTGTGATCCATTCTGCTTTTAAGCACTCTGCTGGTTGCAACTCTACATGGTCTGCTGCATTATCTGAGGCTCTTAGTCAATGTTAGTCAAGGCTCTTTCCACACTCCCAGCCTTTATGTGGTTTCTCCCCATGTGGATTTTTTGATGCAACTTAAAGGTATCACTCCGTGAAAAGCTTTTTCCACACTCCAAGCACTTAAATGGCATCTCCCCTGTGTGGATTCTTCGATGTTTAGTAAGAGCAGAGCTATGACAGAAGTTCTTTCCACACTCCAAACATTGATATGGCTTCTCTCCAGTATGTGTTCTCTGATGTAAGTGAAGGGAGCGAGCCCGAGCAAAGCTTTTCCCACACTCTGAACACTTAAATGTTTTCTCCCCTGTATGTATTATCTGATGTGATGAAAGTGCTGAACTCTGACTGAAGCTCTTTCCACACTCCAGACATTCATATGGTTTCTCACCTGTGTGAGTCCTTCGATGTGAAGTCAGGTGTGCCATCTGACTGAAGCTTTTTCCACATTCCAAGCATTGATATGGTTTCTCTCCTGTGTGCATTTTTTTGTGTGAAGTCAGGTATGCGGACAGACTGAAGCATTTTCCACACTCCAAACACTGATACGGCTTCTCTTTTGTGTGAGTTCTGTGATGAGTTGTAAGTCGTGAGCTATCAGTAAAGCTCATGGAACAGAGGGAGCATTTATATGGTTTCTCACCTTTGTGAATTCTTTGATGGTTAGTAAGGCTTGAGCTTATAGTGAAACTCTTTCCACATTCAAAACATTTATATGGTTTCTCCCCTGTGTGGGTTCTTTGATGGGCAATAAGCGTTCCACTTACACGGAAGCTCTTGCCACACTCCAGGCATTTATATGGTTTCTCCCCACTGTGGATTCTTTGATGCTTAGTAAGAGTATGCTTCATACCAAAGCTCATTCCACATTCTAAGCACTCAAATGGCTTTTCTCCTGTGTGCGTTATTTTATGGATTTTAAGGCTGGATTGATCTGGAAAGCTACGGTTACAATCAGGACATTTAAATGGCCTTTCTCCAGTGTGAATTCTTTGATGTTTCGTGAAATGCGATTTATTATTGAATCTCTTTCCACACTCTGAACATTGAAATTTTTGCTCGCCTGTGTGCATTGTCCAATGAGCGTTAAGGCTTGATTTCCTACTGAAGCTTTTCCCACACATAGTACAGATACACTTCTCTTTTTTCTTGTCTTTTTTCCCTTGATCAGAGATTTCATGAAAGTCATCACTCTGAGGATTAAGAGATACTTTCTTCTTCCATTGTGCATCAGTATTTCTTCCTTCTTCCTTCTTTTTATGTCCATCTTTACCCAGTGAAACACTATGTGATTTTTCCTCCATCTTATTCTCTCCCTCCCATCTATCACCTCCTAGAATCAAGAAATGACATAGGTAAGAGCTTGGGACAGAAAATGAGGTTCAAAAATATAGCAGTGGTACATTGCTGTGATCATGAAAGGATTGAAAAGATTTAAGACAGGAGCCAGATCCTGCAACATATTAAATAGCCTCTCCTAATTGAGATTCTCTGGCAGGTGCTGTATAGTCCAGATGTTTGACCTACAGAGACCCAGTTCAGTACAAACCAACAGCTAATTCCCCCTAATGAAAAATGCTTTTAACTGTGCTGAAACACACACCTTACTTACTCACAGCCCAATCCTATCTACACTTTCCCAGGAGTAAGCCCCATGGACTCAAATGGGACTTACTTCTGAGCAGACATGCATAGGATTGGGCTGTCAAGCAGCAACACTACAGTGATGAAACTACAGTTCATTACCAAGCAGAAATTAAACTTTGTTGGGCAATTTGCATTTGATGTAAAAGGAATGGAAAGGTTTATATCAGGCTGCATACACCAATAAATGGTGCATGCTCCCATTAGCTGAAGAGATCAGCTCGCAGTTACAGTAGTCAGGAGTGAAGATTACTGGATAATAAATGAGCACGGTGGGGAAAATCTGACATTTCCAGAAAATGGAAGAAATTGGGCAGGTGGTCTTGCCTAGAGGGTAGAGCCTCTGTTAACCCGAAGATAACATCAGAAGGTCGCCAGTTCGAGGACACCAGCAGTTCCCTGAACGGCTGAGAATGGCGAGACCTTGAAGCAGCTGACAAGCCACGCTGAGTGATTCCACCTGCTCTGGGTGTGAGCAAGAAGCGTCTTGGCTGCTCTCCGCGTGAGAGATGGGGCTGCTTGCCAGCCTGCTGGGAGAACTGGAGGCCAGAAGTGAAAGCAAACCAGGAAGATCCATCTGAAATGTTGTTGGTTCTTGAAAGAGAGAACCACTATGACTGTAAAAATCCCCTTGAGGGATTTAGAAACACCTGCCTATGTAAACCGCCTTGAACAAAGTCAGAGGAGTAATCCGATGACCAGAAAGGCAGTATATAGATACCTAGTTATTATTATTTTAAAAAAGCACAGAGGTTTGCCAGCCAAAGATTGGGGGGGGGGGCTGCTAGTGGAGCCAGTGCAGTACAGTGACTAGTAGACTGACAGCCCAATTCTATCCCTTATCAGTCCACAGGATGCAGAGGCACTGATGGGAATGTGTGCTACATTTTATGGTGGGCAAGGAGGCTGCCTGGGAAAGGTAAATTAAAAATCATTTTTACTTTCCTCCCTGGCCACCATGGGTCTTCTCAGACCTATGCCAGCTATTGGCCAGTGTAAGTCTTAGGGCATGTCAATCCAGGAAAAGGGGGATAGGATCTTGGCAGCATGCTGCCACCTGAGATCCTTTGCTCCTGCCCCTTGAACGACCCCTGCCCACCCCACTCCTCCCCCAAACTGCATTGAACACCTGCACTGCCACCTTACCTGCTTTGGCAATAAGGGTGAGCCACTGACACAGGCATGGAGCCTCCAGCTGTTTGCGGCACCTGTCCTGAAGTACACCTCTTGCAATGCTGGACTGGGATTTATGGCAGCAGATCATGAGATTTGCCTTCTAAGCCCCAGACGGGATTAGGCAAGAGCAGTAAATCTGAGCAGACTTCCTTGGTTTGAATCATGCCTCTGCTGTGACCTTGCTAAGAGGCAGGTCACTCCCTCTCAGCCTTGGTCTATCAGTGCTGGAAAGCTGGATAGGATCGGGCCTCATGATAATACAGCTGAAGCACTATATCAACGCTAACTATTGCTATTACCCGGTACTCTTTGTACAGCTGCTACCTGAGCTTATAAAGCAGCAGTACGTTAAGCAAATTGCCAAAAAGTTTAAAGTGAAAGGACCAGAGAAATTCGGTAATACAAGCATCCCCCCAATATCGGCAAGGAATATGTCCCTGTTCCCCCCGTGGGTACCTATACTTACCAGTGCTTCTCATGTCTTTTCCTCTTTGTTAGCAGCCCTTCCTGTTACAGAATACTGGAGTATTAGTATTGTGCAAGCTCTGGTTTTAGAGGCAGGCTGCCTCTGATTGCCAGATGCAGGGACGCAGGACGCAGGTTGTGCCTGTTGTCTTAGGTGCTCCCTGGGGCATTTGGTGGGCCACTGTGAGATATGGGAAGCTGGACTAGATGGGCCCTGGGCCCGATCCAGCGGGGCTCTTCTCATGTTCTTAGTATGAATGTGAGAAGCAGTCAGCCAGAACGCTAGAGGAGCGAAGCAACCAGAATGATAAACAGGAACTGGACAGCTTCCTGCTTACGTTCTGGCTGCCTCCCTCCTCTGTGTTCTGGCTGATTGCTTCTTGCATTGCTCCTCCAGTGTTCTGTAACAGGGAGGGCTGCTAACGAAGAGGAAAAGACATGAGAAGCACTTAGTAAGTATAGGTGCCTGCAGTGGGGACGTATTCCTCACAGATATGGGGGGGTGATTGTATTACATAACTTGTCTCTTGCTCCTTCATTTTAAGGAACGGCTGCAAATGAAAAGTGCTGGAAGACATAAGTAATGAGTGTGGGTGGGGGGGAGAATGGCAGCTAAGTGAAACCACGGATATGGGGGGAGGGGGAATGCCTGTCCCCCCTGCCAGAATAAAATGCAAGAGGTGCTGAAATACAGCAAGCATCAGTTTCTAACATTTGAAAATAAAAATCAAGGGAAAAATAGATCCTTACCTAGAGAGATCACATTTCCACAATTCTCCTCCATGACTTCCTTGTGCAAGGCTCTTTGGTCCTGATCCAGCAGAGCCCACTCCTCCTGGGTGAAACACACAGCCACCTCCTCAAAGGACACTGGATCCTGAAAGAGAACAAAATATTTCCACTGCAAATGTAAGACAAAGATTTTCTCTCTCTCTAGTAGCAATTCCAGAAGTGGAGTTAAGGTGAGACAGCAGGAGGTTCTGGAACATTCAAACTTTCCTAAAATAGCAGTCTCAGTCTGTTGACAAGGCTGTTTTGGCACAGCAAAATGAGTGGGAACACAATTATTCCAGTCTCAGGAAATCGTTCAGGGGACAGAGATGTCCCCCACTCCTCCTTCCCAAGTGATCTGGCTCCTCTTGCCTACCTGATCTGGTTGCACAGAAGTGGTTTCCACTTGAGCACCAAGAAAAGACAACTGACTTTGCCTTGCCAGGGACATCTCACTGCCTGGGAAGACACAAAAGTGGTGTGAAACTGTTTTATTCACTACAGACACTTTCAGATTTCACTTGTATCCCAAACATTATCTCTCCATGCTTAGGTATTGGACACAGCTGGATTTCAAACGATGGAAACAAAACAGGTTTTAACATCACTACCCCCACAATCTGCAGGAAGGAGCACGCTTCTGCTATTCTTCTCAAGAGCTGGAGAATCAAGTTGAAAGATCCTGTACTAATCCTTACCCCGGGAGACGGCTCCTTGGCCATTCTCCTGCAGGATCGCCCTGAACAACAGCTTCTGATTAGTGTTCAATGGAGTCCACTCTGCTTCTTGGACATTGGTTGCCAGCTCTGATAATGGTCCCAACATCTGAAACAGCAGAGAAGGTCATAAGAACAGGAGTCCCACTGGATCAGGCCAAAAGGCCCATCTAGTCCAGCTTCCTGTATCTCACAGCGGCCCAGCAAATGCCCCAGGGAATACACCAGACAACAAGAAGACCTGCAAGGTCTTTTAGTTGAAAAGCGGTATATAAATACTGTTAATGAATAAGGCCTCCTGGGAATTGTAGTTTAAGAACATAAGAACAGCCCCACTGGATCAGGCCATAGGCCCGTGTAGTCCAGCTTCCTGTATCTCACAGTGGCCCACCAAATGCCCCAGGGAGCACACCAGATAACAGACCTGCAAGGCCTCCTGGGAACTGTAGTTTAAGAACATAAGAACAGCCCCACTGGATCAGGCCATAGGCCCATCTAGTCCAGCTTCCTGTATCTCACAGTGGCCCACCAAATGCCCCAGGGAGCACACCAGATAACAACAGACCTGCAAGGCCTCCTGGGAATTGTAGTTTAAGAACATAAGAACAGCCCCACTGGATCAGGCCATAGGCCCATCTAGTCCAGCTTCCTGTATCTCACAGTGGCCCACCAAATGCCCCAGGGAGCACACCAGATAACAAGAGACCTCATCCTGGTGCCCTCCCTTGCATCTGGCTTTCTGATGTAGCCTACAGGTCCAGCCTTGTTATACAAGGATTTTTTATACATGAATTTGACTCAACAGGAAAGGCCACTGCAAATGAGAAGGAATGTGCTGATCCCTGGAGAAGGGGAAAAATGCATCCCTTTAAAATCAGTTTAAAAAACTGAACAGTCCTTTAACAATAGCCTCCTTCATGAGAGGGGAGTGGCAGCTGGCTGACAATCCATCAATCCTTCTCTCTCCAGGCTACTCCTCCCTTCCCCCAGCACAAAATGTGATTATTTTGCATTGGTGAAGGGAGGGGCTGAGTGAAGAGCTTGGAGGAGGACTAATTGATGGATTGTCTTCTTAATGATCCTTATTTACATCACAAAAGGTCAGCAAGGCTGTTTTTAGATCACCAGAGTAAAGAAACTTTGTTTTTTAAATTGATTTGCTATAGTGCATTTTTTTTGCCATCCACTTGAATGAGGCTCAACCTGTATTTCTAAAATCAGGAGATTGCACATACACATCATGGCTTGTAACCCATGATGGACTTTTCCTCCAGAAATTTGTCTAATCCCCTTTTAAAGGTGTCTAGGCCAGATGCCATCACCACATCCAGTGGCAAGGAGTTCCACAGACTAACTGGGAAGGTAGAGGAGAGATTAGAGGAGAAGGAAAAGGCCTCAACAATTCAGGACACATCCTGTCTTTGGACAAGATCCAGAAAAAATTGGGAAGCTCTAAATTCTGGAATACATTCTCAGTCCCTTGGAACTACCAGAATGAAATGTTCTCACCTGCTCCTCCTCTTCCTGACTCATGAGGAAACCTTCGGCCAGGGCCACTGCCTGGGAGCTGCTCTCCGGCCTGCAGCCTCGCACCCAGCACTCCATCTCTGGGGGCAGGATGGCCAGGAACCTCTCCAGGATTAGCAGGTCAAGGATCTGGTTTTTTGTGTGTTGCTCTGGCTTCAGCCAGCGATGACAAAGTTTGTGGAGTCCATTACAAGCCTCTCGGGGCCCCTTAGCATATTGGTAGCGGAACCGCTGGAAGTGCTGGGCATCTGAGTTGAGGTTGTCCTCACCCAGGACCACCTGCGCAGTTTCTTCCCAGAATTCCTCCCTGCTCTCAGCCTTGTTAGTTTCAGGGTCTTTTCCAGAATCAGGGTCAGCTGAGCCTGGCACTTCCATCTCCAAGCCTTGTCAGAGAGCAGCCCCCAACACAGCCAAGGTTCACATTCAACTGCTATGAATCCTTTCTTAAGATCTGCCCAAAACTGATGGGGTTACAAA
Source organism: Tiliqua scincoides (assembly GCF_035046505.1). Lineage (NCBI taxonomy): Eukaryota > Metazoa > Chordata > Lepidosauria > Squamata > Scincidae > Tiliqua > Tiliqua scincoides. The sequence goes on from NC_089822.1 coordinate 267,839,810, forward strand.
GTTCTGCAAAGACAAGGCATCATTCTGTGAGTCAAGTATTACACACTCTGAAATGTCACAAATGATCATTTTTATGAGTGGGGATTCTTAAAGCTGTGATAAATCTAACCCCATGAAATTAATGGGATTTAATAGTGGGTCCGTTAATAAAATTGCAATGCATGCATTTTGTGTGTGTGTTTATTTAGTACTGTTGTATGAATTGAATTCTCAATAGCTTTTGTGATAAAGAACAAGCATCATAAGGGGAGAAAAACAGCAGGAGCCAGTCTCATCTAGCCTGGCTGGGTTGACCTCTTACAGGCCAGCTGAGGCAAGGAGCCAACAGAGAGGTCCATGATCTGGGCCTGGCTACAGACACAAATGAACCAGCAAAGCCCCATTAACACAGAGCATCAAGAAAAGAAGTTCTCTGTAGGATCAGATCTATTCCAATGGCATTTTCCCCAGCCACACGCCATAGGGAAGCCCAAGGACTGGCTAGGAAGGCAACAGATCTTCCCTCCTGTTGCTTTCCAGCATGTGGTATTCAGAGGTAGACTGTCCTTGAGCATGGAGGATCCATCTAGCCACCGAGAGACCCAACCCCCTACTCACGCTGCTTAAACTAGGACTTTCTTTTGCAGAGAAGTTTAAGGGCATTAATGGGCCCTGTTTGCCTCCCAGCTGGGAAGCCCTGGCTCCAATGCACCGGAATGGGTGTCCCGATTTCACAGAGAGGGAAGGGAAGAGACTTGCAGATCAGGAGGAAGGGCTGCAAAATGCACCGCCTCTGGGCAGTGGCGTAGCTAGAGGGGGGCAAAGCACTAAATTTTGCAGGGAGCCTGCAAGGGGCCCCTCCCCTTCGGAGCTATTCCAGGCAGGGGGGAGCAAAACAGAGGCGTCCGGCTTCATGCTGCGGTGAGGCTCCCTGCAAAACCGAGTGCTTTGCACCCCTTCTAGCTACGCCACTGCCTTTGGGGTGCAGTGGGTGGGGGCTCCCTCTGCTCCGTCCTTCTCCCTTCTCCATCTTTGCCCCGGTTCAACTTCCAGCCTGGGCTTTCCCCCACCTGCTGGGGGGTCGTCGTCCCCCGCAAACCCACCGAGCCCCGGGACTCACCAGACCCGGGAGAAGCCGCTCCTGCTGCTGTGGCCGCACGTGGCTGAGCAGCCCAAGCGAAATGGGGAAGGGGCGGCACCGGCTGATCCCCTCCCCTCCAGGAAGGGGGGCTCCCTCCCTTTAACCCTTAGGTGGACCCTCTGCCTGCCTCGACCTGGGATGCCCTGCCCTCACCTGATCTGAGCAGGTGAGCAGCAGGGCCAGGGGGGCAGGTCACGCCAGAGCTGGCCCCCCACCACTCCGAGGGGAGGCGGGCAGGGTCTCCCCCCCCCCCGCATCGTTCAGGCTTCGACGGAGCGAACGGGCACCTTGCTTGCAGGCGTGCATTCATTTGCAAGGATGCTCACCTTGCACGCCTTAGTTGGTGGCAAGGGTTAATTAATGGTCCCCTTACACGTGCTAGTGACCTCTGCAAGGTCTGGACTGTGATCATTTGTAGCCCCCATTGCTGCTGCTTTGTGAAGGGTCACCTCTCTGGGCAAACTTGAGGTGCAATCAGTGACGAAGCTAGAGGGGGGGGCAAAGCACGAAGTTTTGCAGGGAGAGTCACTGCAGATGCAAAGCACTGGAACTACAGTCCTGTCCCCACTTACCTGGCAGTAAGCCTCATTGACAATAGCAAAGGCCTACAAAATTGAGGCTCAGAAAAGTTTTTCCCAAACTTTATGGGGCTTTGATATGAATTTGGGGTGCCGATTCCAAAAATGGCACTTCTAGTTTTGGAGATACAGCGTAGTTTCATTAATGAATGGTTCAAGCAGCTTCCTCCTGAGGAAGCCATGCTGTAGGCTTCCTCATGAGGAAGCTGCTTGAACCATTCACTAAAGAAGCTATACCTCCAAAACTAGACTTGATAGGGCAAAACGGATGCCATTTTTGGAATCGGCACCCCAAACATACCCAGGAACTGGTGTAACGTTTAAGGAAGCAAAATGTGCGTTGACCTGAGAAATGGGACCAACTTCTGAGTAGAGGTGCATAGGATTGGGCATAGCGCTTTGCCCCCTCTCTAGTGACACCACTGAATTCATCCATCAAAGATCCAGGTTGGCCCAGGGAGCAGCCCCTCCTCCCATTCCCACCAGAGCTCTGGGTCAGGGAGGGCAGGTAGCCTGCCCCTTTCAGATGTAAATTAACCCCAAGGCACAAGGAACAATGTCCTTGACTGAAATCCAGCTCCCCTCTCTGGGTCATTGGTCCCATCACTTGGGAGCGGGAAATTTGAATGTCTGTAAACTTTAAAACCAGCCTATCAGAACCTGGAGGGCTGGGAGCTGCCCAGCTAGGTTAGGAGGGTTAGGCCTAATAAAGATGTCTGAATTGGAATCAAATCTTTTGCATTCTCTGCCTTCCATCATCATGGCTTTGTCTCTCTCTCCTCTTCTCTGCAGCACTAGTCAGTTAAACTGTCTTGGCTTCAGGCTTCATCAGGATCCCGTCTGAGAAGCATTTTTATCCTGCAAATGACTCATTTTCCTTGCTTAGAGGATGCAGACTTTGGAGAGGATGCAAGAAGACTGGAGGAGGACAGCAATGGCCTTCTTCCCCCCACCCCCTGCAATAAGCATCCTTGTGCGTTCATTTCTAAATTTGGGACGGGGGAAGAAGGGAAGTCAGGGTGATGCTTCTGCTGACCTCACCGGCTGGCTAAAACTGCCAGTTGCAATACAAAAATCGCAATGTATGCACTGTAAAGAGTCAAACGTACATCTCCAGGACTTCCGTTCTGATCCAGGAGAGGACCTGCCCTCTAATTCTCTGACTGTGGAGCTTCTTCAGCAGCCTTGGTGAGGGACTGTGTTGAACGCCTTCTGAAAGTCCAGATATATAATGTCCACAGGTTCTCCCGCATCCACATGCCTCTTGACCTTCAGGAATCATTTAACAGAGAGAGAGATTCCCCTGAAAATAGATTGGGAGGACCTGAGAGCTTCCTATCAAATAGATGATTTATTGTAAGGAACGTATATTAAAAATTCACCAAGGGCTTAAGGACACAGCAAAAAATACCAATCAACTCTAATTATTACATTAATGAAAGTAGCTTGTGGTGTGAGTATATGCTCCAATGAAAAGGGATACTTAAATGGGGGGATTATAAATGCTCTACTTTCTGCTCCCTTTCCCTAGGATTGACCTAGCTAGGGCAGGGTCTCCAAACATTTTGGCATGAGGGCTGAATCCTATATCTGACATGGTGTCAAGGGCTGGAAGATAAATACTATATACATGATGAGCCGATGTGCTGAGAGTTGGATTGAATACAGTAAGCAGAAGAGGGTGGAAGGAGGAGGGGAGCAGAGGGCAAAATTGGCTTGCACAGGAAGAGGGGAATGGATTTTGAAAAAAGATTGTGGGGAGCAGAGGGCAAAATTAACTTGCAAAGGAAGAGGGTTTTGAAAAAGCATCAAGCAACCTATGACGCAAATCACAAACTTCTTTTGTCTCAGTTTCTGCTCTGGATAAGTTTAGTGCAGACATTAACTTTAATTTATACTATATTCCAGGTCTCCCAGCATCTCCCAGTTACCTTCTTGTTAACCATTTTCAGTGCATCCTCCTGGCTATTGTAAGAAAGCATTCCCCTGCCTTAAGGGCTTCTGCACTCTTGTGGGGCAGGCTGCTTCCTTCCAGCCTCAATGACCCACCGACAGCACAGACATCAAAACCCGGGTTCTTTAGGAGCAAAGCCCCTCCAGCATGAAACGCACCCACACACACTCAAAGTAGAAAGTTTATTCAGTTACAGATTGCTTAGGTGACCAAAACTCATCCTGGCTAAGCCAGGACAAGAGGATGGTAGGGCACCCAGGTACAACGTACGTACAGCAAGTCAGGAAAATAATAAAGCCATCTCATCCTACTCTACTTGAGTGCTAACCTAACTATCAAACACAGTTGTCATGGCAGATGGATACTCATTCCCACAGCACTTCGTGTGGCAGATGCCAGGCTCAGGAGGCAAGGATGGATCTGCCTTGCACATAGTTATAGGAAATTTTCCAAGACCCACGAGGGGTACTGGGCCAATCACCCAACCCAAAAAATGCTGAGTCCTGAGTCATGGTGACCTTTGACCCCAGACTGTAACCCACATGTGGAGGTCACTGGATGGTAGTTGGCAACCTTCCGTCTCGAAAGACTATGGTATCGCGCTCTGAAAAGTGGTTCTGGAACAGCGTCTAGTGTGGCTGAAAAGGCCAATTCGGGAGTGACAATCCCTTCCACACTGGGAGCAAGTGCAGTCTGTCCATGGTCTGTCTCCCTGGCTATGGGCCTTCCATCTTTGCCTCAGTCTGTTGGCCAAGTGTCTCTTCAAACTGGGAGAGGCCATGCTGCACAGCCTGCCTCCAAGCGGGCCGCTCAGATGCCAGGGTTTCCCACCTGTTGAGGTCCACTCCTAAGGCCTTCAGATCCCTCTTGCAGATGTCCTTGTAGCGCAGCTGTGGTCTACCTGTAGGGCGCTGTCCTTGCATGAGTTCTCCATAGAGGAGATCCTTTGGGATCCGGCCACCATCCATTCTCATGACATGACCAAGCCAACGCAGGCGTCTCTGTTTCAGCAGTGCATACATGCTAGGGATTCCAGCACATTCCAGGACTGTGTTGTTTGGAACTTTGTCCTGCCAGGTGATGCCGAGGATGCATTGGAGGCAGCACATGTGGAAAATGTTCAGTTTCCTCTCCTGTTGTGAGCGAAGAGTCCATGACTCACTGCAGTACAGAAGTGTACTCAGGAAGCAAGCTCTGTAGACCTGGATCTTGGTATGTTCCGTCAGCTTCTTGTTGGACCAGACTCTCTTTGTGAGACTGGAAAACGTGGTAGCTGCTTTACCGATGCGTTTGTTTAGCTCGGTATCGAGAGTGTCGGAGATCGTTGAGCCAGGGTACACAAAGTCATGGACAACCTCCAGTTCATGCGCAGATTGTAATGCAGGGAGGTGAGTTCACATCCAGAACCATGACCTGTGTTTTCTTCAGGCTGATCGTCAGTCCAAAATCTTGGCAGGCCTTGCTAAAACAATCCATGAGCTGCTGGAGAAAACGATCCATGAGCTGCTGGAGACCCTAAACCCCACGCACGCCATGAGGTTAACAGACCGTGGCGAGGCAACACCTTACTGGCTGGGGACTGCCCAGCTTAAGACGGGCGGTAGCTGCCCAATGAGATGCAATGATCTCTCCCACCGTCAGAAGCAGCCCCTCGTGTCACGCTCTACGCCAATCAAGTGAAGACTTATAACTGGTAAACTGCTGCTTCCCATGTTGTGCCGACGCCGTATGGCGAAGTTGGAGTGTCCTCTTCAGTGTGGGAAGCCTGGGTAAAGAAGGTATGGAGGATAGGCTGTTACCCATGCAGTAAATCCCCCCTCTCCACATCACTGGAATGGTCCAATAGAAAGGCAGAAGCCAATACGGTTGGTTCCAGTGGCGTTGCAGGAGTTGCCAGAATGTGGGCATTGATATGGGATGCAGCCTCCACGAGGACTTTGTCAGAAGATTTATCCAGCAAAAACTCAATGATTGCATCTTTGTTATATAGCCTACAAACGAAAGTGAAGTATGAAGGATGAGTTAACCATAATTGGAATTGATTCAGAAATTAATATGATTTTATTGAAAAACAAAATTGAATCATACCTGCCAAGATCACAAGCTACTATAGGTCTGCTTAATTTTTCTTGACTCAGAGTGCAGTAGTACCACTGGGCCACTAGTTCTGCATTTTTGTCAACCTGAAGAACAATGTACACAGTTTGAAAATGGCATTATCAGCATCCAAATTAAACATTTAGCACCCATCTTTCCTCACTTTGGCTCTATATTTGAAATCCCACTTCCTCAGAACATTTCATGTACATTCTGCTTTAAAAATGAGGGAGGGGGGAGAATTGCTTGCAGTTGACAAGTACAGGATTAGTGCTTCTTCAAAGAAACATGTTAATTTCTGAGATTTCTAGGGCTGCCCTTCAAATTCATGAGTAAAGATTTCCAGGTTGTCCTTTGCAATGTTTATATGCACAATTTGCTGAGAAGAGAAACAAAGGAATCGAGAACACACAAAGTTTATTGCAGATGAAGCTATAGTATAGTTCATCTGCTTTGCATGCACCAGGTCCCAGACATCTCCAGGTATAGCTAGCAAAGGTGATTATCAGAAACCCATGAGAGTCACTACCAGTCAATGTAGACTAAAGCCAGACAGACCAATATCTGACTCAGCATAAGGCAGCTTCATATGCATATTGTGTATGCACCTGCTGGAAAGCCAGAATACGCCATGAGCATTCAGTGCACGTGGACCACATGTACATGCAGTGGAAGAATGTGCATGTCTAATCATCATATGCAACGTTTTATATGTGGGTGGCACAGCAACAGACACATTTTGAATAGTTCAAATTCAAATTATGTGCAACCTAATGATTTTAGAAATCAGCTGTGTCAGAATGCCAGTGCAAGGGAGGGCACCAGAATGCACGTCTCTTGTTATCTGGTGTGCTCCCTGGGGCATTTGGTGGGCCGCTGTGAGATACAGGAAGCTGGACTAGATGGGCCTCTGGCCTGATCCAGTGGGGCTGTTCTTATGTTCTTAAAAGTTGAGCTGCAAATGGATATTGAACTCTTCATCCTTATGTAAGTAGCAACTGTTTACAGGAACCAAATCATTTCAATAGCAAATCTGTTTATACCTTCAAGTAGTAACAGAGTCTAAAATGAACTGAAACAGACCTGGTGACCACTAAGCTCATCAGTGACTTCTGACAGGCCTGCCTGTGTTAAGAAAAGCAATTATGAAAACAATAGTTTATCTGTTCTGTTGCACTTCCCCATTAAGAATTAGAGAAATACATGAACACCACAGGCTATAGGGCAGGGGTGTCAAACTCATTTCAAACCAAGGGCTCAATAGCATTTGTGACGCCTGCCTGCTGAGGGCCAGAAGTGATGTCATTAGGCAGGAAATGATGTCAATAAACAGGTCATAACCAAAAATAAGCACTTTTTCTCACTCAGGACATCATTAGCTGCAAATATGCAAATCTTGATCATATTTCAAGATATGGGAGAGCCCAATTTTCAGGTGGGCTGCCCTTTCAGAAGTAGCACCTCAGCACTGCTTAGAAAATTAGAGCCTGAGGGCCAGATAAAAACCTTTCGCGGGCCACAACCGGCCCCCGGGCCTTATGGCCATAGGGCAAGACAGAAATAACCTGAGATTCTTTGTCTCTAGACACATTCTCCTAACTTAGAAAGAACAATTTCTGAACTCTCATTGCCTAAATCAGTATTTCTCAAACTGTGGGTCAAGACAGTACCAGCCTAAGTAACTCCAGTCTGTGGTGTGTTGTCCCGAGTGCCACCTAAGGCATTGGGTGGGCCACTGTGAGATGCAGGAGGCCGGACTAGGTGGGCCCCCTCTGGTTTGATCCAGCGGGGCTGTCCTTACGTTCTTAAAAGAAAATATTGTTCTGTGGAACTCCCTGCCACTGGATGTGGTGTTGGCATCTGGCCGGCCTGCCTCGGGGTGGAGAGAGTGGTCGGAGGGGTGTTCTCTTCCCTTCCACAGAATGAACGGGGGGGGGCAGCCAGAACCAGGGGGCAGCCGCTGAGACTGAACGTTGGGAGGGAGACGTGAGCCTGTGGAACTCCCTGCCACTGGAGTTGGTGTGCTGTCTGAGGCACCTGGTGGGCAAGGGGTGATGACCCAGGCGGCACGCGTTGCTAAGGGCCCCTAGCAACCGCCAGGGGGCTCCCTGCAGCTCGCCTCCTCCCTGCCGCTCGCTCGCTTCTCCGCGAGAACGGCGCGCACCGATGCATGCCTACTCGGAAGTCAGCTCCATTGCAGAGAGGGAGGCTTACTCCCAGGTCAGGGTGGAAGGGATGGCAGCCTCGGAACACTACCCTCAGTCCCATGAGAGCCAAGGGGACCAGGGAGTAAGTCCCATTGATTAGAAGGGGACTTACTTCGGAGTCTCCGTCTGGCGCAGGGGCCCCCGTTGGGCGAGATCGCTCCAGGCAGTGGCGTAGCCAGAGGGGGGCAAAGACCTAAACTTCCCTGGCGCCTGCACACCTTACTGCCTTGCCCTCCGCTGGCTCCGCCACTGCCTCGAGGCTGCTGCGGCCGCCCTGCCCTCGCAGCGCCCCCGCCTTAAGAGGGCGTCCGCAGAGGCGCTGCCGTCGGCCAGGCGCCGCTGGCTCTGAGGGTTCGCCCAGGATCCAGAGGGTTGGATCCCGAGGTCGCGCGCTCGAGCCCGGCTGGGCACTGGCAGCCCCCTCCTCCGGCTCGGAGGGCGCGGGGGCCCCGGCGGCTCGGGGCCCACTCCCGAGGGAGAGGAGTGCCGCGGACTGGGCGGCCGGGAATTTTGCCCCCCCCCGGCCTGGGTCTGCCCCCTTCTCTTCCGTGGGACTTCCTCCCGGATCCCCGTGGCTCTCCGGGGACGGACTTCTCAGGGGACGTGCAGAGGGTCGTGCGCGGAGGCTGCAGTCCCTTCCACCCTGACCTGGGAGTAAGCCTCCTCTCTGCAATGGAGCTGACTTCCGAGTAGGCATGCATCGGTGCGCGCCGTTCACGCGGAGAAGCGAGCGAGCGAGCGGCAGGGAGGAGGCGAGCTGCAGGGAGCCCCCTGGCGGTTGCTAGGGGCCCTTAGCAACGCGTGCCGCCTGGGTCATCACCCCTTGCCTATCAGCTGCCTCAGACAGCACACCATGTCCAGTGGCAGGGTGTTCCACAGACCAATATTTTCTTTTAAGAACGTAAGGACAACCCCGCTGGGTCAAACCAGAGGGGGCCCACCTAGTCCGGCATCCTGCATCTCACAGTGGCCCACCCAATGCCTTAGGTGGCACTCGGGACAACACACCACAGACTGGAGTTCCTTAGGCTGGCACTGTCTTGACCCACAGTTTGAGAAATACTGATTTAGACAATGAGAGTTCAGAAATTGTTCTTTCTAAGTTAGGATAACTTATAAATAAAATATTATTTCTTTCTAGATCTCCTTTTTTTTAAATAATGCACCAACGCATTATAAAATCAGAATCTGTGGTCGCCTGAAAGGTATTAAGGAACCCCAATAAGAAGTTCCTGAGATATTCCTGGTCTGTCTGGCTTTAGTCTACATTGACTGGTAGTGACTCTCATGGGTTTCTGATAATCACCTTTGCTAGCTATGCCTGGAGATGTCTGGGACCTGGTGCATCCAAAGCAGATGAACTATACTATAGTTTCATCTGCAATAAACTTTGTGTTCTCGATTCCTTTGTTTCTCTTCTCAGCAAATTGTGCATATAAACATTGCAAAGGACAACCTGGAAATCTTTACTCATGAATTTGAAGGGCAGCCCTAGAAATCTCAGAAATTAACATGTTTCTTTGAAGAAGCACTAATCCTGTACTTGTCCCCCTGTGCCCCCTGGGGCATTTGGTGGGCCACTGTGAGATACAGGAAGCTGGACTAGATGGGCCTATGGCCTGATCCAGTGGGGCTGTTCTTATGTTCTCAACTGCAAGCAATTCTCCCCCCTCCCCCATTTTTAAAGCAGAATGTACATGAAATGTTCTGAGGAAGTGGGATTTCAAATATAGAGCCAAAGTGTGGAAAGATGGGTGCTAAATGTTTAACTTGGATGCTGATAATGCCATTTTCAACTGTGTACATTGTTCTTCAGGTTGACAAAAATGCAGAACTAGTGGCCCAGTGGTACTACTGCACTCTGAGTCAAGAAAAATTAAGCAGACCTATAGTAGCTTGTGAACTTGTCAGGTATGATTTCAGTTTTGTTTTTCAATAAAATCATATTAATTTCTGAATCAATTCCAATTATGAAGTTAAGTCATCCTTCATACTTCACTTTCGTTTGTAGGCTATATAACAAAGATGCAATTGAGTTTTTGCTGGATAAATCTTCTGACAAAGTCCTCGTGGAGGCTGCATCCCATATCAAGAGTATTAAGGTAAAATTGCCTGCTTCTGACGCATGGACGTTTTAGATATTCAGGTCAATAGTTACTGGGCAGAATTCTAAATTGTGTATAACTTTGTAACATGAGTTGTCACATTGGTTTAAAGAAACTGGGGAGCACTATATTTCTCTGGTATGCTCCTGTTGTGTTTTTTTGGGGGGGGGGGCATTCTTGAGGTGCATTTCTTCTTCTATATGGCAAGAGTCCATTTATTTCTCCTTGCTGCTTGAACTCCTTCCCCACTCATCTGCTGGTGAACCACTTGCTTTCTTTTTCCTACTCTTACCTTCCTTTCTTTTGTCATGATGTTCCTTATACCGGAAATAGTATTTCCTCCTCTACCTGCTAAGTCACTTCTTCTTCAGTTCTTCAAAATGTTTTTGCCGTTATATCTTTTTTGGATATTCCATAGGCTTTTCCTTATTTCTACCGTACCATGGTTGGACCCTTCCTACTTTGTCAAGCTCTCTGTTCTCCCTTTCGCTTCTTTGCCAGAGGGCTCAGATTGAGAATCTTCTGGGCAGACACAATGCTATTTCTGTTGTCCCTGTGCTGTTTGGCACAGTGGTACTAAATTTTTAAATAATAAAAAATAGTGTAACACAATTTCAGTGAGTTGTGCATATACAATCAGCAGTTAAGAGGTAGGCAAATGCAAATATCTGATTGTGTGATTTTTATTGTGTGTGTTTGAACAATCAATGCAATAATAAATATTACAGTTATGTAGAGATTTTTTCTTCTTTGTTTGTGTTTTCTGTGTTAACCACAAGGGGGCATTTTGGGGTGCACAGCAAAAGCAACCAGGGCCTGTAGAACAAGAAATGTTGTTTTAATCTGTTGTAAATTACTTAACAATGTTGACCTGGGCAGTTGTGACATGCAGCCAAGTCCCTCTGAGTTCAGAGAGGTAAGCATGCATAGGACTGCAGTCTTTGCTCAGTCTTTGCTTTCACAGCCCTATCCTGAGCTGCCTGGCCTATGGGGCTGCTGCTTCAACCGGGCAGCTGCTGGTGGCTCCTCAGAGGAATAGGACATTTGTCCCCTTCCCCCAACGGATGGAGTTGTGTTCCATGAGAAGAGCAGTCTCTCATCCTTCCCATAAGTGATCCAGGCATTAACCAGACCTAGACTGGGTTCATCAGGGTGGCTACATTGTGTGCTCTAGACCAGGGGTGCCCAAACCCCGGACCTGGGGCCACTTGCGGCCCTCAAGGCCTCTCAATAAGGCCCTCAGGGAGCCCACAGTCTCCAATGAGCCTCTGGCCCTCCGGAGATTTGTTGGAGCCCACACTGGCCCAACGCAACTGCTCTCAGCGTGAGTGTGACTGTTTGACCTCTCCCGTGAGCTATGGGATGAGGGCTCCCTCCACTGCTTCTTGTTTCATATCTGTGATGCAGTAGCGGCAGCAAAGGAAAGGCCAGCCTTGCTTTGTGCAAGGCCTTTTATAGGCCTTGAGCTATTGCAAGACCTTCATTCATTAATATAAGTTCACCTTGAATATATTCATTTATGTAAACTTATGTAAATTTATTCAAATTTTAAATGTAAATTAATTCTTTTTTCCCCCGGCCCCCGACACAGTGTCAGAGAGATGATGTGGCCCTCCTGCCAAAGACTTTGGACACCCCTGCTCTAGACATACAGGAACTGTCTTGAAAGTGCTATTCTCAGTTTTCTCTGCAGCAAAGTGAAAGCAGAGCGATCGCGATGGAGTTGTGTTCCATGAGTAGAGCAGTCTCTCATAAGAACAGCCCCACTGGATCAGGCAGTAGGCCCATCTAGCCCAGCTTCCTGTATCTCACAGCAGCCCACCACATGCCTCAGGGAGCACACCAGATAACAAGAGACCTCATTCTGGTGCCCTCCCTTGCATCTGACATAGCCCACTTCTAAAATCAGGAGGTTGCACATACACATCATGGCTTGTAACCCGTAATGGATTTTTCCTCCAGAAACTTGTCCAATCCCCTTTTAAAGGCATCCAGGCTAGACGCCATCACCACATGCTGTGGCAAGGAGTTCCACAGACCGAACACACGCTGAGTAAAGAAATATTTTCTTTTGTCTGTTTTAACTCTCCCAACACTCAATTTTAGTGGATGTCCCCTGGTTCTGGTGTATGTGAGAGTGTAAAGAGCATCTCTCTATCCACCCTTTCCTTCCCATGCATAATTTTGTATGTCTCAATCATGTCCCCACTCAGGCGCCTCATCCTTCCCATAGGTGATCTCTCATCCAGGCATTAACCAGACCTAGACTGGGTTCATCAGGGTGGATACATTGTGTGCTCTAGACATACAGGAACTGCCTTGAAAGTGCTATTCTCAGTTTTCTCTCTAAAATGGAACCAATTTTGTTTTGATAGAGACAGTGTGTTTCTCTCTCTCTCTCTCCAGAAGTAGTGTTTTTATTAATGCATAGATTTAATCAATGAATTGATTATCCAGAGTTTTCCAAACTTTCTTAATTCACAGCAACCTTAGTATCTTAGAACTTTTTTCACAGTGCCCTTAGGTTGAAAGAAATAACGTGAAAATATCTGTTTCCCTTGAAAATTTAAAATATCCTGCAGCACCTCTGTGAGTTTGCTGCAGTACGCTGAGGTACCGCAATGCAGTTTGGGAACTGTGGGATTACACTATTATTAGTATACTATTATGTATTTAATTAGATGGTGGCACTTATCTGCAATCTTATTTATGCTTAATCATTGCCTTGGTGCATCAGTTCTTGGCACATCAGTGCATCCGGGCAAATGGCCAGTTCATTGACCCATAGGTAGAGGTGGATGAAAACTTTGTGTATGTGTGTGTATTTTGGTCCTGGTTACTATGCTCTAAAGAAACTTTGCCTGCGTGTTTGAGAAGCAGTCGATATGCATCATTATTTATACAATGTGATGAGAGATCTGTTTCTAGAAATTGTTTTTCCTACGGCTCCTCCCTTCATTCCTAGTTGTATATGAAACACCTGATCAAAACGTAATTGAGAGATATCAGCCTGCAGATTAATAAAGCAAGAAACCTCCTTTGCGTTCAGCTGGAGTGTGTTAATGTGTGAGACAATTCAAGCATGGTGTGACAGTTCAGTTACAAGAGCAGTGACTATGTACTTGCATGGAAATTTATAAATAAGGTCATACAAAGCGCATTGTGCATCAAGATATGCCCTTCAGTTTACCTTTTCGGGGTAGAATGGAAGACTTTTGCATGTATATGAGATGAAGAATAGTAGATATTACTTATCAAATGTTGCATAGACTCAATTTGTTGTAATTGTTGTGCATCTTCCTACTGTTAGAGAGCAGAGGTGGGTGAGTAGATGGAAGATTAATGAGCTTGGTCATTCAGGTTTCAGTTCTGAATTTCAGCAAGGGAGGAAGGGAAGTCTATTTCTTCAGTTTTTATTATTTTCCCTCTATTCCCCCCGGTGCAGTTCCATTTTTAATTTTCTTTACTCTTTTACTTATTAATTCAGGTTTTATTTTTAAATCTTGCATTTGTTGACTACATTTTTCATCCTTTTTATCCAGCCTACTTTTTTGTTGTCATCTCTTGGAGTGTCCCACAGTTTTGCCCAGAATTGCAATTCTGTGTTTGGTGCTTCTGTGTTTCCTGCAGTTTCTCCACCTATGCATCGATAGAAGCGTTTTTGATCAGACTGGAAGATTCTGCCTCTGTTGTGCTATTCTGGCTTCACATCTGCTAATCTTTTCCGACACTGCTGTTATTTGCTGGTTTACTATTTTCAGCACTTCTCCCTGAATCTAGAAAGTATTTTTTGGATCAGAGACTGTCTGATATTTTCCTCCTTCCGCTTCTTGTCCTTCACATCTTTCCATTTGCTAGCATCTGGCCACAGCCTGGCAATTTTATTTTCTAATCTAGTCTTCCATTGAAGGGAGGCACCATCTTCCTTTTTTCAGGGCTCTTGATTTTACATCCAAGCTCTTGTGTTGTTGGTGCTGCATTGTGCATAAGTTGGTTTATTTCTTGCAAATTATTAGTTGCTATTTCTGCAGGTGCAGCATTTATATCTTTTAAGACTTGAGCAAGATGCTTTTTTGTGACTGTTTTTAGAGCTGGAAGCCATACCCTGGTGTTTGCTTGGTTCATATGTTCAGTTATCCTTTGTTTTAGTTCTTGCTGCTTTTCTGCTAAATGACATGCAAGTTTTTGTGATGAAGGCAAAGGAGAGGTTGCCTGATTTTGAATTTGAGATGGTTGAACACCAGTCGCATCCTCTTCCACCAGCACCTCCACTTGTGCCTGGGCACCTTCTTCCCTTGGTGCACTGGAGATTTTCCACTTTAAGCATCTCTATAGCTTTCTTTCCACAAAGAGTCTCAGATGAAAAGTTTTATTATGATTATTATTACCCAGAATATTTAAACACCACTTTTCAGCAAGAGTATTTGACAAAGCAGTTTGCACAGCAAAATAAATGGTTCATTTTCCTAAAAGGGCTTGCAATGTTAAAAAAAGATACAGAAGAGACACCAGCAACAACCTCTGGAAAAGGCACCATGTTGGGGTGAAGAGCGACAGTTGCTCTCCCCCTGCTAAATATCAGAGGACGTTGCTATAAAAGCTGCCTGTCTGTGCAGCTTGCAGCATTTCACTTTGTTGAAAAGTCTGTCGTGTGTTCACATGAAATACTCACTGAAGACACAAGAATTTACATGGTCTCTCTCTGGTGTGCATTCATGAGCCATTGGGGCTGATGAAACCATTTCTATTGATTCTCCCCTGTGTGGGTTCTTAGATGCACAGTCAGGCCAGAGCTCTGAGTGAAGCTCTTTCCACATTCAAAGCATGTATATGGTTTCTCTCCCGTGTGGGTTCTTAGATGCAAAGTCAGGCTTGAGCTATCACTGAAGCTCTTCCCACACTCCAAGCATTTATATGGTTTCTCTCCACTATAGGTTCTTTGATGTGAAGTCAGGTGTGAACTACGTCTGAAGTTCTTTCCACACTCCAAGCACTGATATGGCTTCTCCCCTGTGTGAATTCTCTGGTGCAGCTTCAGACCATCATTCATTCTGAAACACTTTCCACACTCCAAACATTTATATGGTTTCTCTCCTATATGGGTTTTTTTATGCAAAGTCATGTGTGAGCTCACACCGAAGCTCTTCCCACATTCAAAGCATGTATATGGTTTCTCCCCAGTGTGGGTCCTTTGATGCTTAGTAAGGTGTGAACTCATCCTGAAGCTCTTTCCACATTCAAAGCATGTATATGGTTTCTCCCCAGTGTGGGTCCTTTGATGCTTAGTAAGGTGTGAACTCATCCTGAAGCTCTTTCCACATTCAAAGCATGTATATGGTTTCTCCCCTGTGTGGGTTCTTTGATGCAAAGTCAGGCTTGAGCTCCGACTGAAGCTCTTTCCACATTCAAAGCATGTATATGGTTTCTCCCCTGTGTGGGTTCTTTGATGCTTAGTCAGGCTTGAACTCACACTGAAGCTCTTTCCACATTCAAAGCATGTATATGGTTTCTCCCCTGTGTGGGTTCTTTGATGCAAAGTCAGGGTTGAGCTCACACTGAAGCTCTTTCCACACTCCAGGCATTTATATGTTTTCTCCCCTGTGTGGGTTCTTAGATGCAAAGTCAGTTGTGAGCTCACACGGAAGCTCTTTCCACACTCCAGGCATTTATATGGTTTCTCCCCTGTGTGGGTTCTTAGATGCAAAGTCAGGGTTGAGCTCACACTGAAGCTCTTTCCACACTTCAGGCATTCATATGGTTTCTCCCCTGTGTGGGTTCGATAATGGCAATTGAGTTTTCCTTTCTCACTGAAACACTTTCCACACTCCAAGCATTCAAATGGCTTCTCCCCAGTGTGGGTTCTTTGATGTGTTCTAAGTTTTGATTTAAAGCTAAAGGTCTTTCCACATTGAGGGCATTTTTCCTTCCTCTTTCCAGTTCCTTTTCTGGGATTAACTGGGATGAAATCACCACCCTGACGAGCATCAGATTTATTCCTCCTTTTCTCGGCCTGGCTTCCCTCCTGCTTCTTTGATCTCTCTTGATGTGAAGGTTTCTCTTGTGTGTGGCTCTTCTTATGGGAAGCAAGATGTGTGCCTGAACTGAAGCTCTTTCTCCTCTCAGGACACTGAAATGATTTCTCTCCTGGGTGGCTTTTGCTGTGTTTATTAGTGCTGGATTTACAACTGGCTGCTTCCTCATGCAAAGGATACACCCCACTTCTCCTTACTTTGGAATGTTCCTCTTCAGTTGGAATTCTATGGAGACAAACAACGGGTTTTCTCCTCCAGGGAGGTGCTGGGCTTGCCTCCGGCCTCCCTGATCCTTCGTGGTCTCTAAAAGTCGCTTTCTCTGCCTCAAGCGTGGTCCCTGCCGCTGACGCCCCACACGGCTGCCTCTGACCCTCACTGTCTTGTCCGCTGCTTCCTGGAACAGAGAATCAGCACAGTTCAGAAATGGGACCTCCACTCCCAGGAATGTTTCCTCAGAAGGACAGTGCAATGGATTCAGTGACACAGACCCGCAAAGCAATGGCAAGGCTGCAGGATGCCGCGGCCAGTGAGGCAGCAGCCCTGAACCTGCACACTGGCACAGGGCAGGTTTGGGACATTAACTTAGGGCGCAATCCTTTCCAGCACTGACATAATGCAGCTCTGAGGGAAGGGAACAAACACTCCCTTACTTTGAGGAGGCCTCTGTGAGTGACACCCAACTGCAGGATGCAGCACACGTCCCATTGGCACCGCTATGCCAGTGCTGGAAAGCACTGACATGAGGGGTTAGGATGGTGCCCTTAGTATAGTACAGCTGTATGACTGGTTGGTTGGAACTTCATGTGGTGCATTTGTAATTGTGCTTTTCCTTTGTTGCTGTGAGACACCTTGAGGCCCCTCTGGGAAAGACAGGCAGGGTGCACATTCCCAGATTAAACACACACAAGTCTCTGGTGGGTGACCATTGAACACAAACTCCTGCATGGCTCAGGAATTGTTTGGCTGGCTCTTGTGAGTGAGTGGCTCTTGAGTGAGTGAGTGAGTGAGTGGCTCTTGTGAGCTCATCGTCTCTGCTATGGCATGATGCACCTGGGCTACACTGCACGTTTGAAGGCCTTGCCCTATCCAGCCTGCAAATTCACTATAGGCCTGGGGCATATATCATAACAGATCCTGACTTACCCACAGAAGCCACGTTCTCCTGATTCTGCAGCATCACTACTGCAGACAGGGCCTTCTGGCTGGGGTCCAGCAGAGCCCACTCCTCCTCGCTGAAACGCACAGCCACCTCCTCAAGAAAGCCACAAATCATCTCATGAGAACATAAGAACAGCCCCACTGGATCAGGCCATTGGCCCATCTAGTCCAGCTTCCTGTATCTCACAGTGGCCCACCAAATGCTCCAGGGAGCAGTGACCAGACCACAGCAAGGCCACAGCAAGGAGAGTCCACCCACACTGGCACCCCTGGGCATGTACAGAGTGCCTTATTTTTGCAAAGGCAACACTTCCTCACTTGTCCTAAGACTTCCTAGAACCTGGAGCTCAACCTCAGCTCACAGAGAAGGGCCTGCCTGAGAGGTGGTCTAGGACACGATGACAGGAAGGCTCTCAAAGGGGCAGGAGAAGCTCAGGCTTTGCTCTGAGCTGGAGGCACATGTGGGCAGCATCTAGGAGAACAGCACATGTGCATGGATAGCACCAAGTGTCTCCGGGTTCCTGTTCTTGCAGCACAGCATTGTGTGGAAATAAGCCCTGTTTAAACTGTACAGGCCCAAAAGGCCTGCAGGGTATTCAGAGCAGCTTCTGAGACATGCGCTGTGTGCAGCCTTGATTCCTGCAAGCAGAGGAAGGACGGAGCCCTGCCACTCCTCACTCCTGCCAGACCCATCAGATGGTGCCTGTCAAAGGGTGGCTGCCGCTTCCATAGGGGGACATTCCCGACCCAGTCCCCCAAAAAGGCAACAGGGGACAGGAACTGACTGGATTCCCAACCCGGACGAGGAGATCCAAGGAGCTCAGGGTCTTCTGAACGGGCACCCTTGACATCCTGCAGCCCCAGGAGCCCCAGGAAAGGAAGAGGGGCTTCCAACCCCAGAACAAAGAAGAAGGCCTCTCACGTGGCTGCTGCCTGCAGGCTTCCCCGGTCAGCTGCCCCTTACCTGAGCAGACTTCGCAGCAGCCCCTCCTTCTCCAGTCCAGGGACGAGGAGACCCAGAACATGACACTGAGGCCGCTTCACTGCCTGTGGGGGAGACAGAAGGGGAAGCAGTGGAGAGGTAGGTGGGAGCATGGGGGGATGTCGGGAGGAGGCGTTCTGGGGAGGGGGGAGGCGGAGGGAGGGCGGGAAGGAGGCTTTCTGTGGGGGGGAGCGGGAGGGGAGAGAGGCTCACCACCCGACACAGAGGCTCTTGATTCACTGCCGATCTTTTGCCATGCCATTGCGGGGCTACTCCCATTTTTGGCGCTGCCCCATGCCCTGGGCAGTTTAGGATTGGGCTGCTCCTGCCTTAGCGCCCAGCTTCTGCCTGATTATAGTGGGAACGAGACGCTGCCCTGGCCTGCTGCAGGAAGCAGGTGGGGGGAGCAGGGAGGTGCGCTGGGCAGTTCTGCGCCAGGAGCTGGAGACAGTCCCTGAAAGGCTCCTGCAGAAACGCGAAATAAGAGGACAAGGCCTGTTCCGGACTGGAAAGCGGTGAAGGGGCAGGCGGGAGAGAGTGGGAGAGAGTGGACACGTTTCCCAGTGGAGGGTCAGCGGTGAGTCAGAAAAGTCCTTCAGCTGCTTTAGCTCAGCACATACTGCGGGAGAAGCTGAAGGCAGGTGCCAACCCCCCCCCCAAGACTCAGGGGATTGAGAAAGCAGCTCCCACGCCTGAGGCCTGTTTGAGAAAGGGGCCCAGGTGAAACAGGTCCCATCAGTCCTTACCCCACAGCTCAGCACTCCTGGCAGCCTCGGGCTGGTGCCCCCTGAACTCCAGCCCGACTGGGGTCCAGCGAAGCCTCCTGTGGGGAGTCAGCCCCAGTTTCCAACAGCGCCCCCTGCACAGAAACAGGAGTCAGGATCTGGGCAGGGAAGGAGGCTGGCAAAGGGGCAAGTGGACAAGTTCCCACTCCGGGATGATTTCCCCATGAAAGCTCTACAGGTGCCCCACTCCTACCACCTGCCGCTCCTCCTGCTCTGTCTCCTCTGCCCGACTCCTTAGGAAACCTTCTGCCAGAGCCACCGCCTGGGTGCTGCTCTCCAGCCGCAGTCTTGCACCCAGCGCTCCACCTCTGGGGGCAGGAGGGTCAGGAGCCTCTCCAGGACCAGCAGGCCAAGGATCTGGGCCTTGGTGCGCTGACCTGGCTGGAGCCACTGGCGGCAGAGCTCGTAGGACCGGCTGCAGAGTGGAGTGGGCAGCATCGGGGGCCCTGGATCCTACGCACCAGCTTCTGCCAGAACTCCTTGACATTCCTGTCCCTTTCGGAGTCTGCTTCCTCCCTCTGGGGTCCCTGCCCCAAGGCGCCTCCACAGCATTTCTCCAGATGCTGACAGGCAGGACAGCTGAGCCTGGCGGGTCAAGACTTGGTCCGGAACAGACTCTGGAGGCCCCACAGGAGGGTCCCTGCCAAGCCGGCAGGAAGACCGGGAGGAGCTGGAGCCAGCAAGGCGGGGCAGATCAGGGGGCCTGGGGAGGCTCCTTCCTGGCAGCCACAGGCGGGGGACGACGACGTGGGCTCTGCATGTTCACGCGGGGGTGGGTGGGTGCGATGTGTGTGTTGCAAGTTGCAACAAAGAAGCAGCTGACTTGGGGCGAGTCTTGGGGAAGGGACACTCCAGAGCCATGTTCCAGCTCCGGCTGTCCTGCTGAGTGGCTGCTGGAGATGGGGGGGGGCCTGGGGAGGCTCCTTTCGGAGAGCCAGAGGCGGGGGGGGGAGTGAGCTCTCATCTGCCCCATCACAGGACGCGGCTCTGCATGTTGCGGGGGGAGTGTGTTGCAAGAAGGAAGGAAGCACTGGGAAGCGCGGGGGTGTCTTGGGTGGGGGTCTGGCCGGACTGCGGGGGGGAGCCTGGTCCTTGGGAGGGTTCGGGGGCCGGCGCGAGCCTGGTTCCCCCCTTACCTGCAGCCCGCCGTCCTCCGACCGCCCCCTGCTCCTCCTCTTCCGCAGCGCTCCGGCTGCTGCTGCCGCCCACTGGTGCAGGCGGAGCCTGAGGACCGGTGCCTGCGGGCGGGCGATGGGCCCCGCCTGCCCGGCCCGGCCCCTTCCGCTACGCCCGGGGGCCTCCTGGGCAGAGCCAGGGCGGAGTGGAAGCTCCTCGCTGCAGGGAGTGGAGCTGCCCTGCCTGCACGTGTGAAGCAGCCCCGTGTGCAGCCCCCTCCAGGAGTCCCGCACCTCCAGCAGCGCCCTCTGCCCTCCAAACTGCGGCTTTGAACCAGTCTTGTGGTTTTCGCAGTTCAGGGTGAGAGCTGCGTGTGCCACAAGCGTCCCCTGAAAACACACCGTGTCCGTGGCTGGCAGTCCCTGATCTGCTGCTACATCTAAACATAAGAGCATCAGAAGAACTCCGCTGGATCAGGGCGACGCATCCTCAGCATCACCTGGCAGGACAAAGTTCCAAACAACACAGTCCTGGAACATTCTGGAATCCCTAGCATGTATGCACTGCTGAAACAGAGATGCCTGCGTTGGCTCGGTCATGTCGTGAGAATGGATGATGGCCGGATCTCAAAGGATCTCCTCTATGGAGAACTCGTGCAAGGAAAGTGCCCTACAGGTAGACCACAGCTGCAATACAAGGACATCTGCAAGAGGGATCTGAAGACCTTAGGAGTGGACCTCAACAGGTGGGAAATCCTGGCCTCTGAGCGGCCCGCTTGGAGGCAGGCTGTGCAGCATGGCCTCTCCCAGTTTGAAGAGACACTTTGCCAACAGTCTGAGGCAAAGAGGCAAAGAAGGAAGGCCCATAGCCAGGGAGACAGACCAGGGACACACTACACTTGCTCCCAGTGTGGGAGCCTTTTCAGCCACACTAGACACTGTTCCAGAACCACTTTTCAGAGCACGATACCATAGTCTTCCAAGACTGAAGGATGCCAATGATGAGGCCAGATGCCATCACCACATCATGTGACAAGGAGTTCCACAGACCAATGACATACCAAGTAAAGAACTATTTTGTTTTCTCTGTTATGACTCTCTTACCACTCAATTTTACTGGATGTCCCCTGGTTCTGGTGTTGTGTGAGAGGGAAAATATTTCCCTATCCATCCCATGCATAATTATAGGGCCCAATCCTTTCCAACTTTCCAGTGCTGATGCGGCCATTCGAATGGAATGTGGGCTGCATCCTGCAGTGGAGGGGCAGTCATAAGAACAGCCTCACTGGATCAGGCCATAGGCCCATCTAGTCCAGCTTCCTGTATCTCACAGCGGCCCACCAAATGCCCCAGGGAGCACACCAGATAACAAGAGACCTCATGCCCTCCCTTGCACCTGGCATTCTGACATAGCCCACTTCTAAAATCAGGAGGTTGCACATACACATCATGTCTTGTAACCCATAATGGATTTTTCCTCCAGAAACTTGTCCAATCCCCTTTTAAAGGCGTCCAGGCCAGTCGCCATCGCCACATCCTGTGGCAAAGAGTTCCACAGACCAACCACACGCTGAAGTTCCACAGATCAACCACATGCTGACACATAGTCATGGAGGCCTCCTCGAGGTAAGGAACCTTTTGCAGCTGCATCAGCACTGAAAAGTTGAATAGGATTGGGTCCTATGTCTCATCCACTCCCCTCCAGAACAGGTGAAAACACTGTCATTGCAGATCTGCCAATCAACAGAGACTCTGTCATGTCCAGATTTATTTTCACTGACTGAAGGTACCAATTTAGAATGATCCACAGTTTGCCCAGCTGGAGATGGCAAAGAGGTATAAAGTCAGGTGTTGTACGTATGACATCCCAGCCAAACCCCTGGGTAATCTCTTCCAGGCATTTCTTGTAAATCAGGGGTGCACAAACCCCAGTCCTGGGGCCACTTGCAACACTCCCAGTCCGGCCCTCAGGGAGCCCCCAGTCTCCAATGAGCCTCTGGCCCTCTGGAGACTTGCTGGAGCTCGCGCTGGCCTGATACAACTGCTCTCAGCGTGACACCAACTGTTCAACCTCTCATGTGAGCTGTGGGACGAGGGCTCCCTCCACTGCTTGCTGTTTCACATCTGTGATGCAGCAGCGGCAGCAAAGGAAAGGCCGGCCTTGCTTTGTGCAAGGCCGTTTATAGACCATGAGCTATTGCAAGGCCTTCATTCATTCATATAAGTTCCATCTTTAATGTATTCATTTATGTAAATTTATTCAAATGTGAAATGTAAATTAACTCTTTTTTTCCCCTGGCCCCCCACACAGTGTCAGAGAGATGATGCTGCCCTTCTGCCAAAAAGTTTAGACACCCCTGATGTAGATTAATGAGACAGAAAGGAACCCCAGGGAAAACTTTGTGCAAGAAAAGGCACAGTGCTGAGCAGAAGCCATCACCACATCATGTGGCAAGCAGTTCCTCAGATTAATTATGCTCTTGGTAATGAATTATTTTCTTTTGCCTCTTTTCACTCTCCCACCGCTCAATTTTAGTGGATGTTCCCTGGTTCTGCTCTATCCATATCCTGCATAATTTTGTATGTCTCAATCATGTCCCCTTCAGGCGCCTTTTTCCTAGCCTGAAGAGCCCCAAACGCTGGAGGAGCTTACTTTACACCATTCTGTATCATTTGGGGGCTTCTAAGAATGGACCCCAAGCCTGTAGCCCTTCCCAAATCTCTCTGCTCATTCTGAAAAATTTGCTAGCTTCTGGCAAGCCACAAAATCCCTCTTCTTTTGGGATACAACCAGGAGGAGGAGATGCATAATTGTGGCTTCAACTTTTCAGGCCCTTTCCATTTACTTTCTACCCACTGCAGCCTGGAACACCCCTGACTCTTTGCCCCAAATGGACTTGGGACCAGTGGCATAGCTGGAGGGGGTGCAAAGTACTCAGTTTTGCAGGGAGCCTCGCTGTAGCGTGCAAGCAGCCCCTCCCCCTCGGAGTCATTCCAGGCTATGGGAACAAAATAGAGGCATAAGCTTGCACGCTGCAGCGAGGCTCCCTGCAAAACTTAGTGCTTTGCACCCCCTGTGGCTACGCCACTCACCAGGTCCCAGAGGAGGGTCCCTGATCCCAGCTCAGTGGGGGGCAAATCCAGAGGCCAGGAACAGGAAATGACGTCTTCCTCTTGGCTGCTCTGGGAATCCAGAGTCCCTCCTTTCAACAGTTGGATTGGACCCACCCCACAGATCGGAAACTGATCCCCTCCGTGCCTTGCCCTGCAGGGGAGCAAAGCAAAGCGAGAGCTGCGCTCCCTGAGCCTGGGGTGCATCAGCTGCAAGGAAGTCTCTGCAGCCTCATCGCAAGGGGGGTGGTGTTTGCACACTTAGCAGCACTTCTGGTTCACAATCGGGCATAGCCAAGCGGAGGGCGCCAAGAAATAGGGGGGGGGGCGCCAGAGAGCAATAGAGACAGAACCCCTCCCTACTTGCCTTGCTCAGCCAGCAGTCAAATGAGAGCCAGAGGTGAGGGTTGCTGCCTAGCTTCTCTATCTCTTCCACCTTCTTATTCCACCCATGGGGGGGAGGGGGAGGGAATACTGTGCTGTTGATTTTTCTGGGCTGCAGGAAGCAAAAAGTTCAGGCTGCAGAATTAGGGAGGTAAGCAGAAGGGGGGAGAAGAACCCCCCCCCCAACTAAAGATCAGAGGAGCCTCAGTGCTGAGGAGCTGCAAAGCTCATGGTGCAGGATCTTGCTGCAGCCCCCAGTCCTCTCTGGGGAGGGGGGTCTCCAGGAAGCAGCTTTGCTTGCAAGGGGTGGGTAGGTGGGTGCAATATCTCTGGTGGTGCTTTAGAACTGGAGGGGAACCTCTTTTCCACTGCTCTTCTTAAGGGCAGCATTGCTGATGGGGGCAGGACCACCTGACAAGGCTCTCTTGGCCTTTTTCATGCAGAAAAAAAGATGCACTGCTGCGAAGATACAAGGTAATGGAGATTTTTTTCTGCAAGCCTCCCCTGGAGAGCAGTGGTGTAGCTAGAGGGGGGAAAGCACTAAGTTTTGCAGGGCGCCTCACCACAGTGTGCAAGCAGCATCCCCCCTTCAGAGCCAGCTCACACCGTGGTGAGGCGCCCTGCAAAACTTAGTGCTTTGGCCCCCTCTAGCTATGCTACTCTTGGAGAATCCAACTGGATTCTCTCCTGTGTGGAAGTGACAAATGAACCAGCCACAGCAGCCTCTCCTCCTTTCCAAAGTAGGGCCCTTCCTTTATATGAGAGAATATCAAATAGTGAGCTTTGGAAGCCTGAATTCAAGCAGATGGTCAGCTACCTTCATGATTAGCAGATTATTATTATTACTACTACAGACTTCTCAAACTACTTGAAACACAGTTGTTAACTGGTGTTGAGCAATTGATCCAAGTCTTGGCCTGAGACCTAAGTATCAACTAGGTGTTGTATGTAGTGTTGTATGATACAACACCTAGTGTTGTATCAACTAGGTGTAAGTATGTATCAGGTTCCTAAAAGCACTGTCTTTTGCAAATCTGATGGTGTTGTTATTTAAGTAAGCTGCAGTCATTTAATTATTAAGTAATTATAATAATTTAAATACTGAATACAAGTATTTTATTATTATTATTATTATTAAGAATGTTTATACCCTGCTTTTCAACAAAAAATTCAAGAAGTGTTTTACAGAGAAAATCAAATAACTAACTGGCTCCTTGGTCCAAAAGGGCTCACAGTCTAAACAAATTAGAACAATTTCATGCATCTCCTAAGATGCATGAAGAAGCAACATCCCCTTTAAGAACATAAGAACATAAGAACAGCCCCACTGGATCAGGCCATAGGCCCATCTAGTCCAGCTTCCTGTATCTCACAGCGGCCCACCAAATGCCCCAGGGAGCACACCAGATAATAAGAGACCTCATCCTGGTGCCCTCCCTTGCATCTGGCATTCTGACATAGCCCATTTCTAAAATCAGGAGGTTGCGCATACACATCATGGCTTGTACCCCGTAATGGATTTTTCCTCCAGAAACTTGTCCAATCCCCTTTTAAAGGCGTCTAGGCTAGACGCCAGCACCACATCCTGCGGCAAGGAGTTCCACAGACCGACCACACGCTGAGTAAAGAAATATTTTCTTTTGTCTGTCCTAACCCGCCCAACACTCAATTTTAGTGGATGTCCCCTGGTTCTGGTATTATGTGAGAGTGTAAAGAGCATCTCCCTATCCACTCTGTCCATCCCCTGCATAATTTTGTATGTCTCAATCATGTCCCCCCTCAGGCGTCTCTTTTCTAGGCTGAAGAGGCCCAAACGCCGTAGCCTTTCCTCATAAGGAAGGTGCCCCAGCCCCGTAATCATCTTAGTCGCTCTCTTTTGCACCTTTAAAATTGGCACTTTAGCACAGAGACCTCCTGTGTAACAGCACCATAAGAACATCAGAACAGCCCCACTGGATCAGGCCATAGGCCCATCTAGTCCAGCTTCCTGTATCTCACAGCAGCCTACCAAATGCCCCACAGAGCACATCAGGTAACAAGAGAACTCATCCTGGTGCCCTCCCTCCATCCCAGTGTTCGGTGACTTCCAGTTCAACCAAGCTCGGAGCTTGAGTGCTGCACAGCTATATGGGGGGGGGGGGGAGAAGGATAGCACTGCTCACAACTAAGGGCGAAATCCTAACCAGCTTTCCAGCTCTGGCATAGCTATGCCAGTGGGGCATGTGCTGCATCTGCAGTTGGGGATCAGTCATGGAGCCCTCCTCCAGACATAACTGGAAGTCACCAGTGCAAACCAGAAATGCCTGTCGGCTGCATCCCAGAGGTCCTCTGAGGATATCCAGCTGTGGGCTTGGTATTCATGCACATTCAAATCCACATATGCTGAGCCCATGGATAAAAGTCTTCTTTGTCTCCCTCAGAAGTGGTGGGATGGCATCT